>NC_085844.1:158547659-158662659 GCF_035594765.1 Anolis carolinensis | reverse complement strand
TCTCTCTCTCTGTGCTCCTGAGGGGAATCTTCCGACCTGGCCTGCCTCAGTCTCGCTTTGCCCAAGCCTCGCTCTCGCTTTCCTCTTTTGTTCCAGCTTTGGGGCTTCGTTGTTTGCCTTTCTCTCTCTCTCTCTCTCTCTCTCTCTCTCTCTCTCTCTCTCTCTCTCTCCTCAGCTGGGCACCCCCTAGAGGATGGCGCCTTCCGCAACCGTGTAGGTTGTGTAGCGCTTGAACCGCTGCTGCACATACATACACACACACTTTCCACATTGTCACTGCTACCCAATGAGTTTTGTAACAATCAGGCTATTTTCAAGAACATACTAATTTATTTCTTACCCAGATGTTGATTTTGGAATTGCGGTGCAAGATTTGTGGAAATACTTTTATTAAGAAAGGGCCCAATGTGAGAATGGATGTGGATCTATGAGTGTATTTGCTATACTGGAGAAGGCATAATGATGATTATGGTGTATTCAAGGGGGCCATGATCCATTCACTTAAAAAGTGCCAATATGTGCTAATAATAGGAAATAAGTAGCCACAACTGTATTGGTTGCAACAACTGAAATAGGGTTGGCCCATATGCGTAAGTCCTAGATCCAAGCATCAACCAACTCATCTACTAATAGATGACCCAAAGAACCACTACTGCTGAAATCTATGGGATGAGAAAAAGGACTATGAGGTAACTCCAGAGTTTCCCCGTTACCAGGGAGTGTGGGAGGGCCCACTAATGAGTTAGGTGGGGTTGAATTGCACCAAAATCTTCCAAACCTGGATCCAGGACCCATGACAACTGTCTCAGAATTGTGACAAAATTATATATACAATAACAGCAAAATACGCAGGAATGAATGAAACTATTATACAGATGGCTAAGTGGGATGCCTTCAAAGGATGGCTACCAAACTGTGGCTTCAGAAGCCAATATATACCTTACTGCAATGGTATCAGCTAGTCAACTCTGGCCAATAGGTTCAAATATTCAGATTTGAACTCATTGTCTAAAAGTTCCCACTTGCCTGTGTTTCCTCTGCTGAGCCCCAGGCTGCAAGTTGGTTGCAAGATTAAGTCATATGATTCAATTTCTGAGAAGCAGCCAGGCTTAAAGATTTGCCCTAACTCAGGTGGCATGCTATATAATCCACATTATCAAAGCAGATAATCCATATTATCTACTTTGAACTGGATTATCAGAGTCTACACTGCCATATAATCTAGTTCAAAGCCAATAATCTGGATTTTATATGGCAGTGTAGAAGAGGCCTTAGAAGTGGCTTGTTGTGGTAACAAAAGTGAGAAAGTAGTGCTGTCCCAGAAAGCAAAAAAGTGGCCCTTTAAGCATAAACTATAATTCTTAACATATACAAATTCATGTAGGAACCATAGAAATTAATTTCAACACATTTTCTGCTCTTTCTTTTGGGCGCAACACTACAAAAATCCAACTTAAATCCCTTTTCAATTACAAAAGGTACTTGGCTCTCCTTCTAGCTTTTGTCCTTCAACACCAAGGAAGAAAAGATAAAGTAAAAACAGGTAAAGAAGAGAATTCTTGAAAAGACTGATAAGAAATATTTTGCCATTATTCAGCAGAGTGTTTCTGCTGAGTGTTACAAATATATGGAAATACTAAGGGGATGCTACAGCCCTTAATGATAATTCACAGAGAGATAGAACAATGGAGATATAAACGGCTATTTCCACAGTGGAAATACAATAGTGCGTTGATTAGTCATGCTAGTCACTGGTTCACCAGTGTCAGAAAATCTATTACTTTGGTAACAAAGTGAGAAAGATAGGAAATTAACAAACTTGTTGGACTAGGTCATATTTAAGGCTGTTTTTGTTCTCTATGAGCTGGGCTTAATAAAAGAGTGCTTTGTCATGCACACTCTCTGAAAAGCAAGAATTTTACTCACAGGTCCCAGTGACTAGAACCTCAATCCAATGTAAAGGTTTTACCTTGAGAGAATGCATAATGTTTCAGCAACACATGTGATCCTCATTATAATTACATACCCCAGCATTCATAGTGACTTTTGTAATACACAAAAAGGAGTATGTCAAAAACAGAGAAACAAAGGAAAGATCAGTATCACTATAACAACCAGGCAGGGCCGTAGCCAGAAAAAAATTTCGGGAGGGGTTTTGAAAATTTCGGGGGGGGGGGGTTGAACCCCTAGCACATACCCCTCCCCGCTACAAACCTGTCAATATCTGCTTGAGATAGTGCCTGGAGGGACTCTTAATGTTTTGCATCTCATAGACTTAGCATGGGGATTTGGTTAACCATTTAAAATTCATGAGTAAACGAGATTTGTTTTATAACTTGAAAAATTTCGGGGGGGGGGGGGGGTTGAACCCCTAACCCCCCCCCCTCGCTACAGGCCTGCAACCAGGTATAGAGGTCTGTAGGTACATAGAAGTTGCTAGCTCATGACAGAGACCTCAGATCCCAGTGTACCACAATGATAAACTATGATACTTGTCTCTGTATCATAAAGAAGTCACGTTACTAGAACTGGTGAGTAGGCTTGTGCATTTGTGGTGAATAACTATACGTTTCTTCTTGTCGGATATTGGAAGCCCCCCATATCCATTTACCATGTCTTCCCAAAAATGGGTGCACTGCTGAATGGGTATTTTCATTCTGCATCTGAAAAAAAAATGGATATTTTTGGCCCATTGGTGCCAATGGGGAACTTACAAAAGTGGGAGCCTTTTCTTTCTTCCCTTCAAGGGAGCCTGGGTGTCAGCAATGGGGTTAAGAAAGCACCCTATTATGCCCATTATGGGGGATGACGACTTAAATTCATTAAGACATGGATTTTAAAAAGCATCAGAGTTACCAATCTTAAGTTTCTGGATCCTTTCCCTTCTGTTTGTAGTGGATGAGACTGGGTTTACTGCTTCTTAAAGCTGTTCTACTCTAGAGGATAGGCAGGTGTTCACACTTTCTTCTCTCCCAGCACCAGCAGCTTTCCAAGGCATTTTAAGGAGGCCCAGGAAAAGAAAAGCGATGACCTGGAGCTCAGTTGAGCTCACCCTGGACTACCTTAAAATCCCCTCACTTGTCTAGAAGGCTGCAATCTTCTTTCTGCTTGGGGCTTTGCTTTCTTAAAGCTCTTTCAACTTTCTACTCTAGAGGTAGGCTTCTCTTTTTGTTTGCTGGGATTACTTTTATTAATAAGCTTTTAGAAGTATTTTCTGAAGGAGATGAAGGGAAGGAGAAAAAGGTGAAAGCCCCTAAACGTGCATGCACCCCACCCACCATCCCTCAGGTCCCCAGCTCCCAGTCAGTCCCACTAAATAAAAATAATCAGGAAAATAAAGGAAAACCCAAAAGATTCAACTGTGATGCCGAATAGGAGAGGAGGAGCTGAGATTGGCTCCCACTTGCTTTTGTGTCAGGCAGGTTTTCGTACCAGGAGGGCCCTTACCTTTACGAGCTCCCGAAGTACTGAAGGCACCGAAGGAGAAGGAGGAAACAAAATCTGTGCACAAGCCTACTGGTGAGACACCTTAGCAGCTATGGAAGGGAGATGGAATACATTTCTAGGATATGTTTCCCTAAGCAGACAAGATAACAATGTCTGCTATGAAGAAGGTGCTCAAGGAGAGGGTGGATACTGTGTGTGTGTGTCTATGCATACCATAGCAGTGGTAAAGATAATTGTTTTTCTTTTTTCTTTTCTTTTTTGCAACCACGAATTCAATCATCCACAGCTTGAAAATAGTTTTTAAAAAACCAGAAGGACTAACCTTGCTTTTGCCATTTTATATAAGGGACATTATTTTACTATGCCATTGTGGATTTGAGCATCCACATTGTGTCTCTGTGTGTTCCCTGGAAACACACCTTGGCCTATACTAATGCATACATTTTTAACTGAAATGAAAAGCCGCATTTCAGCTGCTTAAACATCCTCTGTTCAAGCTCAAAGGATTTGTAAATGGAAACTACACCTTCAGTATTTCCAAGAAACTATACATAGAACTTCAGTTATCAACCACAAACTTAACTATAAGCTTTAGCATACACTCCTGCCTCTGCTGAGTTAGATTGCTCACTTTGGATGACTGCTTTAAAACTAGAGGTGCTGTTATCATTGACTGTTAATATTAAAACAATGCAGAGGTACCTGGAGCTGTAACTATGCATTTTCTTTGGGCTCATGGCTACAAAAGTATCCTGATGAACTCCTACACCACTGCATCTATGTCAGTGTGTTTAGAATAAGAAGTATGAAATAAATATTATATTCTTATTTCTTTCATTGTTTGGTGGAGCTCTGTACAAGTTATGGCAAGCAGATGCTCCTGTGTGGTTTACGTATTCTTCTGATGAAAGTAAGGAAGTGATTATTGATGTCTCATTGGGCTTTTTATCTATTGGAAGAAAATGATCAAAAGCTCTGCAGATTGGAGTGATTTCATTTGAGGTGATAATATTTACTACCATTGCTATCAGCTCAGTTTTTTTCTATCTCTCACTGCAAAGTCAATGTGAATTTGCAGTGGAACAATGCAACGCCAGGCATATTTCATCATCCTGCTGACATGAACCACTCTGGGTGATCACCAATTTTACCTTTTCTTATCCAGACTTGGCAACAGACAATACCGTTGACAAATTTCAGGTTAACTATTCCAGAGTAGAATTTGTGCACAGCTATTCTTGTTAGGAAGAAAGCAGATGAAATGCATATGGTTTATCAGTTAACTGATAGGCAAAGTGCTTGTAAAGCATAATGGCCTGCATCCATAAATGCATTTTACTTTTACTTTATTTGCAAGCTACAAGCACTTAGGCAAAGTGATGAGTGAAATATTTGTTAGTCAAAAGACCATACATACATTTCTACATGTGTGTGTTTGTGTGCATACTATCTTCACTTACAAAGTCTCCAGTGCAATAAAATAGGAAATGGCAATTTTAAAAATTATTATAATCTTTAAGCCAACTGGTGAAAATGGTACCATATACAGCCTTCCAAGATTGTTGAAAAAGACTTATTTAAAAGAATCTCAAAATACATAATTGGTGTAGAGGGCAGTTTTGCATGTTTTTCTGTCTTGCTGTTGTATTTAGTGTGTGTGTGTGTGGGGGGGGGAGGGTGTTGTTTATAAACTAGAAGTTAAATCCAGTTCACTTCCTGCTTTGGAAAAGAATTCCTCCTCAGCTTAAAACAACTAAGACAGGGAAACATGCAAGAAATTGCTTGTATCTCCCTCCATAGGACACAGAACATGTTTCAAGTAAGAAATGAATAAATTGAAAACTTGGGTATTGAGCTATTGCATTCTGACTCTGCTGGTTGGGCACTCCAACCTCATACAGTTACACATTCTTTGCTTGGACTAACTGTATCTTGTTGTTTGTCTTCAAGTTTATTCTTACTTTCGAATACCTTATCATGGGGTCCTCTTGACAAGATCTATTTCAAGCAAGTTTTTCACTGCCTTTTTCTAAGGCTGAGGTAGTTGACTCCAACCAAACTCTGCCAGCGTGTTTCTGTGGTTGACTGAGGGTTTAAGCTCTAGCCTCTCAGGATCCTAATCCAACATTCATGCAACTACTCCTCATGGACTGTGATGTTACCAAGTGTTAATTTTAACACTAGCTTTCCGTGTTGTACTGTGTCTTGTTTATGTGCAATAATACTGTTAGATCAAGTTTAAGTAGTGAAGATACAGCCAAGATAGAACTTTAAGGAAAACCTATCATAAGGGTTTCTGGGGCTGAAAGTATTTGATGCACTCAAGATCGGCCAGTGGGTTTCCATGGATGAATAGAGAACCAAACTCTAGATTTGCAGTTCATATCTCAAACCATGCTGACTCCTTGAGGTAAAATACAATATCTATTTTGATATTACATGATTATGAGACAGTGGGAACTTTGGTTAGTGACCTACACTAGGGATTGGCCAACGGAAACATAACTTTATTAATTCTGCTAGACCTTGCAGTGACTTTCAATACTATTGACCATGATACCCTTCTAGGCTGCCTCTCTGCAGTAAATTTGACAGTTGTTTTCTTACTTCTCACCTCCTCATAAGGGTGAAGATTCATATTCAACCTCATGTTCCTGGGGCCCCTTAGGTGTCAGTTTCCTTCCATGTGTTGTTTCACTTCTGCATAAAGCCACTGGGAGAGGCCATCCAAAAGTTTGAGGTTCAAGTGGTTGTACCTGGCTGCATCAATTGAAATTGACTCCTCAACAACCAGACTAAACGGGACTATGAATATTCCCAGTGGAACTGCATCCATGATGGTATCAAGTTCAGCATAGATGATTACATTATCACAGTGCTTTGTAAACTTGTCCCAGGAACCTTCAGGTATCCCATCAACTCTATTTGAATCTGGATTTAATAAACCAAAAAAGGACTACTAGTGGCAACCAATGATGTAGTGAGAATGAAGGAATGGAGCCATTTCATTGCCAGCTTTGCTACAATTTAGTATTGATTATGAGATTTCACTTCTATTCATTTTTAGGAGATTAGTGTTATCTGTATTCTAGTGAGAGAGAAGTGGTTATATAATCCATTTCAATGCAGCTAATCTACATTCAGAAACTCCATTATATGGCAGTGTTGATGGGGCCTGGAACAGAATATTGGTTATGGCTCTGATCCCTGAGGGTTCTTCTTAAATTCTCTTGTTTTATTTTCCCTCTAGCATCTGGTATCAGGAATGTATGGCCTCTCAATGGCAACATTTTATTGAATTTCACGACTAATAACTGTTGATAGATCTTTTCTAGTACTCGAGAAGCTACCATGAACTAAGTATCCCAACAGATCTGAATTTTGGAGTCTTTCAGTCATTGCTATTATTTTGTTTGTGAGATGTGATTTTGAAAAGAAAATGCTGCAAATGGGATTTGGTTGTGAGTTGTCACATGTGCAGTGAAATCACATTTAATATGTTCAGATTTTGCTTTTTATTTCATAGCTTCATAAATCTCTGCATTAACAACTGATTAAATGGCATTCTTTTCCTGAGTGAAATAGTTTCATTTTACAATGCAGCTGTAGAATTATACAAACCAAATGAATGCCCAGAAATACCATATATCTTATCTTGCCAAAAGATATGTTTGTTAAAATTTGCTATTCATTAAACATTTTTTCTGTAAATGGGTCTCTGTATAATAAATCCTAACAAGGCACAAGCATTCCCAACTAAGGATCTTACTATTTCCACCTCAATGGCTAGTTGACCTCCGTTGATTAGGATCAAATTCAAAATAACAGATTCCCTTGTTACTTCTCCTTCCATTTGTTCAATGAAATTGTCTGCAAAGCTGCAATGTGTAGAAATAGGAGACAACAAGACTTATTTATATGAACAACAACCAAATAGTAAATAGATATAAGAACACAAGGTCTCCTCCCTTCACACATTTAGCACATCATCCGCATGGTCTGTGTCATACCTAAACTGTACAATATATATGCACATAGCCATGAATTATATCTGCAGAGAGAGGAGAAAATTGGAGATGAGACAGAATTAATTGTTCTTAGCAGAATCCGTTAAACTCAGTTTTTAAAACACGGGACTACAAAATTGCTTTGGAACGATACCACTGGGTTATAGAATATTGAAAAGGCATGGTTTTTGTATTCAGTATTTTCCATTTGTCAATCTGGCTTTTTAACTGTCTGATAGGCTCCTTGCTGAAACTAGAATAGATTTTCTCCATCTGAATTACATCTCTTTACTTCCTGTTTCTTTCTTTTAGCCTCCTGTGGCTACTGTCTGTCTTCTTTTCACCTGATCCTTTGACCGTTTCTTACAGTTCCCCCACTGTTCCTCTGCATCTAGCTAATGTCTTCCTGACACATCTGATGGCTTCTCTAGCAATACATGGGACTCTGACTTCTCATCTCTCCTAGGCTTTCATGATGCATTGTTCCCTCAAGTAATCCCTAGCACTTCTCATTTTCAGCATTTCCCTGGCAACTTCTTTTTGACATCTGCTCTAACAGATCTCCAAAGGGATCTTGCACAGTAGAGTTGTAAATAGCTGACTTTTGTTCTGAAGACAAAGTGCCTCTGTAGCTTCATAAATAACACCCAATGTGCCCTAAAATTACCCTCTGTGGTCACCATGAATCTCTTTAAAGGCATCTGTTTAGGCCATTAGCTTTGACATACTTGACTGACAGAGGAATGAAATTAAGCATCCATTTTTCAAATGAGGATTCCTTCTGTTTCATATTCAGTATTCCAGATTCCATGGACTCTATTTCTAATAGCATTATTTTATCACTCTTTTAAAAAATAATAATACAAAATTGGAAACATTTCTTGGCAAGAATGCATTGTTCTGAAATGCTACAAACACATATCTGTCCCTGTTGTCATGCAACATGAGTTAACTAAGTCAGGAAGTAGATCATGGGGCTGATACCTCTCCTCATAACTTTTCTCCCAAGTTAGCATTCTGCATAGCATGTGGAGAAGAACTTTGTCTGGGTGGAAGCAGGAATCCTCTCTCGGTGAGCTAAGCTTCTCTATATAGAGCCGGAGAAAAGGCACAATTTTGCACTTTATCTTAGACAGAAAAATGTTTTGGGGCTTGTTTTGTGGAAAAGTTGGACAGATCAAAGGAAACTTGATGTGTACATTTTAGGTACAGATGGCCCTGGATACACAATTAATATATATATATATTGTACTTTTATTTCTGATTTGTTTGATTTCTTTTAGTTCTGATATTATTTTGTGTGGGGTTTGTTTTTACTCCTTTATGATTTTCAACAATGTGCAGTCTGAAAAATAATCATGCTGTCCAATTCTTGACATCAGATTATCTAACACTTATATTTGTAAGATCCCCATCACATGAAGCACAAAAGCTAGTGATTTTTTTTGGCAACTGTTAACTCAAAATCTTTTTTTATTTTACTTTTTTTTTCAGTGCTTTTTACAGAAAACTCCCATGGGACCAAAGGGTCAGTTGCTTCCTTATTACATTTTAGTAGATTCACATTATTAGTATTTCACTCTATATATTACAAAATTAAGTAGATACCCTTGGGGTTAATTCCTTATTGTAAGTGTAATAAAAGGAAACGTTTCTTGCCCCTGATATAAAATCTGTAACTCTGGAAATCTACTAGTCTTCACGAATGTGCACTTATGGAATATTTTTTCTAGATATAAAAATATAAAATGTCAAATGTTCAAAATTTATAAGGAACAGCAGTCCACAATGAAAATTATTGGCTGCTTTCATTGATCCCTTCCTTCTTGTTGACAATGGAGTGCTTGTAAGGAGTTGTTCTTGGACTGAATAAGAACCCATTTCTGACAAACACTGAAAGCCTATGGTTTAGGTAGGCCACTTACTGTGCATTTTGAAAAAAAGAGTCATCCACTTCACTTGGATTTAATGCCACCCATTTGTTGAATATTTATTCATTTCAGTGGTCACTAAAAGAGCCATCTACATTTGACATGAATTCAATTGTGAACAAAATTTTTAAAAGGTCCTACAGCAGATTAGCCCAGTGGAAATCTGTCCGGGAGCAGCCCTGGCTCCAGCATATTCATGGGACTATATCAATTCTGCAAGGCAGTTATTTTTTCAGTGTCACCACTGCTACCCCTCCCTAGCCAGCCATGGAACCCTCTGGGTGCCTGGCTGCCGAAGTCACTTGTGGTGTTGGAACCAGACAATCGTGTGGTCTATCCTTGTTTTTGCTGTTTCTGCAGGTGTCCTATTCTTGACATCACAGGTGATGGCCTGGAGCTTGAATGGAGTTCAGTGGTTGGCTAGAGGAAGGGACAACACGGGCAAGGCCCACCTCTCTGATGAGTGCAGAAAAAGGATGATGGTATTGATGACTACCTGGACAGGAAATTGGGTCTAACTGGACTTGAACCTTCTGTCCAAGCTGCCCTCAAGCTCCAGGATACCCTAAAGTTTGAAGACAAATCCAGAATATCCACTGACTTTACTTAAGGTAGAACAAAATTAGAGCATAGCCTCCAAAATTCTTGCCGGAATCCACTATGCGTCATGAATACAGATCCTGATTTTCTATATGATCCAGGATAAATAATTTATTTTCCAGATGTTTTAAGCCTTCCTGCGATCAACCATTGGCTATGTTGATTTGGGCTTATGTGAGCTGCATCTGGAGGGCAACAGTTTAACAACACCAAAGAGAATGTGTTTTGTCATTGATCCATTACCTCTTCCACAGTCCCACTTGTTTTCAAGGGGTCAAAATTGCATAGTGAGATTTTGCACAATGATTCATCATTTGGAATTTGCTGTATTGCAAATATTTTGTTTGAGGCTGCTCAGTGTGACAGTACAGAAATCAACTGGATACTCTGTGGATAATAGTCATGACATGACTATGTTCTGCATTTACATGCTTTTACATCACCTGTCAATTATGGCGACCCAATGTCTAGCCTGAGATTAACCTGTAGTATTTTATTTAGAGGGAGGAATAGTATAATGTTTACTAAATAGGCAGAGAGAAAAGACACATTTTTTAAATTAAAAAAATCAAAGATACACATTTTGGACAAGGAGTTTTGTTTTTGTTCATCTCACCAAATTTCAGCTGTCAGGATTTATGGGAAAATCTAGCAACTCTTATGATGATGATGATTAAAAAATATATCAAAGGTCAGACTATTTAAAAGCTGATCCTTAGTACAAGAGACTTGTAGCTGCTGCTGTTGTTACAAGTAATACTTACCATTAATTCAGTAGACCAAAGTGAGAAACCAAAACAATTGTTGGAATTCACTATCACCATAACCTATTTTGTATTTGGAGGCAGATAATGGAAATATTAGCACACTGAACTGTAATTAGCAAGTGCACTGAGCTCCGTTGCTCACACTGGCTGATTCCTGATTAGCAAGGATTGTGTGTGTATGTGTGTGTGTGTGTTGGGTTAGGAGATATTACTTAGATGACTACTCCTAAATAAACAATTTTCAATTAACATTTTTCTCTATTTGAAGGATCTTTACTTCATGTCTTTGATAGCATTTTACATGTATCACCGATCCTGTGATAGGCAATTTCTCCCAGGCTCCATAATAAGAGAAAACCATTCCTGTAAAGGTGCCAAGATTAGGTCAAATGTTAGCATGAAGCCAATAATACCGCAATTATCATTACTTATCCTACAAACATCCCAATGGTAATCACAGCTGCTACTCTAGAACAAGGGGCTCAAAGTTACAATGGTAGGCTGGAACCTGCCATTTTAGGATTAGCCTGGGAAAAAAATCAATAGACTTTACTAAAACTCAGATGGAAATATTTGGAGGATAGCCAATGGAAGCTTAAGTTTCTTGGTATGTCCAGACTAAAGATATGACAATTAGTGGTCTAGTCTTAGGGTTTATTGACTCGGCAAACAGTTAGTGGTTAATTCTAAATGCAGATGCAATCCTGCACACAAAATGTTTATGTTTATAATTTCTGATCAGGAAGTTATACTGATATTAGGAATAGCCCTAAAACAAAATGGAGGTTCCTGCCACCTTGACGTGAGAATGGTGATGTGTATGTTGCCATCCATAGATAAATGCAGTATTTAAAAAGAGACTTTGGGCTGTTTCACAGTAGAGCAAACACAACAAAGCTCCTTACATATTGATGCTTCATGGTTCCTGATGTTATTTTTACATCTGTTCAGAGCATTTCCAGCTTCTTTTACTCCATGGAGAATTAAGTGAAGATTGGGGAGGGACATTGTAGGCAACTTAGCTGATCATCTTTCACATCTCATGATACTACAGGCAACCTGGACAATCATCCTTCAGTTTTGTTCAGTGCCTTTGCTAACTATTGTGGACTCTGCATGCTTACTCACTATTAGCTCTAGATGGTATATGGGAATGACTTAAAAAAAAAGAAAAGAAACACTATTCTAAACTTCAAAGGAGTGTCTCTGCTACTGGTTCCCCTGCCCCCGTAGTAGTGAGGAGGAGTTAGTGGTCAAGAAACCCAATGTGAACTGCAAGTATTGAACCACAAACTTTCTGTGGGGGTTCTTTTTTTTCCTTTGATATATACATCCTCTGAGAGAGAATAGAATTTTGCTACTAGTGCCGGGAATTATCTGAAAAATCTGGCACATAATATGTAATCCTTTCTTTTTAAAACTCCTGAGAACTACAGTAACAAATATTGTAGCCATCCTTAACATATACTCTGAAGGAGCCTCTCATATGGCAGGAAGCGGAAGAGGAAGATAAGAAGCAGCAGTAGCTGTTATTAATGATTCCTCTTTTCTTTTACAAAGATTCAAAATCTTGATGGCACTATGACTTCTGGAGTCTTCAGAATGTTCCCTAGTCATAAAAAACAATCATCATGGTGATTGTCACTAATTAAGTTCAAGACAGTTGAAAATAAGTGTTTATCCATGCCCTTGAGTGTTTCCTTATCTACAATAGCTGTCAATGAATAGACGAGGATAGTGCATCCAACCCTTTGCACCTAAATGAATGAGACTTCAGAAGTCTTAGCTAGGTTCACAACACACCTTACCCTTGTGGAAGGCAAACATTTCTTCCATTTTGTTGTTATTATATTAAAAACAATACCAGGTAGAAACAATGTAGAAGTTGAAATTGAAGTATAAATATAAGAAAAATCAATTAAACAATATATATATTTAAACACTGCATGTTAAAATATTAGAATGCATTAATAAAAACTATAAACAGGCCCATAAGTAAAGATAAAGTTTATCCCCTGACATTAAGTTTAGTCATGTTTGACTCTGGGGGTTGGTGCTCATCTCCATTTCTAAGCTGAAGAGCCGGCATTGTCTGTAGACAAACTCCAAGGTCATGTGGCTGGCATGACTATATGGAGCACTGTTACCTTCCCACCAGAGCAGTACCTATTGATCTACTCACATTTGCATGTTTTCGAATTGTTAGGTTGGTAGAAGCTGGGGCTAACAGCAGGAGCTCACCTCACTCCCCAGATTCGGACTGCCGGCATTTTAGTCGGCAAGTTCATCAGCTCAGTGGTTTAATCCGCTGTGCCACCAGGGGCTCAAACAGATGCATACAATCCCTTAAAAAAACAATGGGTTGCTGTGAGGTTTTTTGGGGGGCTGTATGTTCCAGCAGCATTCTCTCCTAGCATTTCACCTGCATCTGACTAATTCAACTTAACTGGTTGAATTAGTCTGCAGAGCCTTTCGTGTTCTTTGATTCATGTCTGGGTGCTGTGTTTGGTGCTTCCTATGTAGACTTGTCCACAGCTGCATGGTATATGATAGACTCCTGCTGTAGCTGGAGGATCCTTCTTATCTTTTGCTGAACATAGCATTTGTTGAATTTTATTAATGGGTCTGTAGATTGCTCATAGGTTATGTTTCTTCATCAGTTTTCCAATGCTCTCAGTCATTCCCTTGATGTATGGTAAGAACACTTTTCTTCTACGTCTTTACTCCTGTGGATTGTTCTTGGTCTTGCAGCTCTTCTGATGTCTGTTGTAGAATACTAATGGTTTAGGTGGTTCAGTTCACCTTGGAGGAGGTGGAGTCCACAGATCCTGTTTGCATGGTCTATCAGGGCTTTTACTATGCTTCTTTTTTGACCCGGATGATGGCTGTATCGATCAGTGTGCATATGATTCCTGTAAACTGTGTGGCTCAATTGATGATTTGGCTTACAGATCACTAGGATGGAATTGCAACTGACCTTAATGCTCTTACTAATAAGAACAGGTGATATTATGTTTAATTGTTTTAATGTCTATATGTTTTATATTCTTAATTATTACATAGTTTATATTGATGTGTGACATTCCTAAGTTATACTCCTTCCTATCTATTATGATTTGCTTTTATTTCTGGTGAGTAAACTTTGTTTGATTTGTTATGTGTTTTCTTATCATCTATACTTTTGTAAGCTGCTCCGAGTCACTTTGGGAGATGGGGCGGGATATAAATAAGGCTTCATTCATTCATTCATTCATTCATGTGATGGGATCCGGCAGACTCTGTACCTGAAGACAGGTGCAACCGTCCTAGTAAGGGCAACTTTGCTGTCTGATGCGGTACTAAGGCTAACCAAAGCATTGCCAAGAGACTAGTGAAAAGAAGACGCTGTAGCATTGTTTGCTTATATGATGGGAAAGCTTTCATTTATCACAGTTGGCTGCTAATTACCTCAAATCAAATTGGTATTGTAGGATCAATGTACAAACAACTGAATGGAACTCTAGAACTAGAAAACTAAAAAGATTGAAAATCACTGAATAGTAAAATTGGAAGGGTTTTATCACTGGAATTTTCCACAGTTTATTTGCTGTGACTGGCTACCAAAAATGTAAAAGAATGATCACATTATTGACAAAAATGAAAATACACCATGTGGTAAAATACTCTTCAGGGTATTTGAAGTCAATGTGAATGTTTAACAACGTATTTTACATGCCAAGAAATCAGCACTGTCTGAAAGCAGAAATACACTAGAGTCTCACTTATCCAACATAAATGGGCCGGCAGAATGTTGGATAAGCGAATATGTTGAATAATAAGGAGGGATTAAGGAAAAGCCTATTAAACATCAAATTAGGTTATGATTTTACAAATAAAGCACCAAAACATCATGTTAGACAACAAATTTGGCAGAAAACATAGTTCAATACGCAGTAATGCTATGTAGTAATTACTGTATTTATGAATTTAGCACCAAAATATCACAATATATTGAAAACATTGACTACAAAAATGTGTTGGATAATCCAGAATGTTGGATAAGCGAGTATTGGATAAGTGAGACTCTACTGTATATTGAAAAGAGAACAGGAGGTTATATACTATTAGCATAGAATAAGCATTAAGAGTTTATGGCTGTTATTCTGCATAGTCCAGCATAGTGTACTAGTTTAGTATAGTGTAGTAGTTTAGCATGAAAAACCCTCCTCCCCTCCCTTTTCATGGTCATATGGGCACCTCTGCTAATGTTATAAAAGGTGGCCAGCGACGGCCAGGAGCTCTATAAAGCTCTCCAGATAACTGCTGCTGCAACAGGTGTGACACAGCCCCAATCCATCCCTTTTCTCTGCACAGACTGCACAAGGATAAGAGGATTGTGGTGCAAGCCTATGTGGACAGCGGTCTAGTTCACTTTAGAGGCCATTGTGCTGTCCTCACTATGCTTAAAGAGTCGAGTTGCTCTGGATTTTCACCAAAATTGTGGAGCATCCCCCAACTTTGCATAACCCAGGAGCTAAATTGGTTCACCAGTTTTACCCTGCATTAAGGACCAGAAGTCCCAATATGTCATATGGACATCCAGGAGTAACCTTTGCTCCACTTTGGATTTTAGGGCTGGTATACATAAGCCCACAAATGCAAGGATGACTTACACCTGGATATTACACAGAAATGATGGAGGCCTCTGTGATCTTGTAAGAATGTCAGATGGGCTTGGGTTCAAATCTCCACTTGCCCATCAAACACATTGGATGAGCTTATATCAGCTCCTATCCCTTGAACTGTTGTCAAGAGAAAATGAGACATTCCAATTCAGAAGCAATGATTCCCACTATTTATTGAAGGAATATGATTTTTCATTTTATAGATACCAACAAATGTAGAGAACTCAAGATGAATGTGATTGTGTTGAACAAGTGTTTCTTTTGCGCTGTCTGTAAATTATTTTCTCCTGTATAAAGGTGCACATAGAATAAAAGCAAAATTTAGAATGCAGTGTAAGAAACTTAACTTTGGATGCAGCAAGAATTGTCCTGTTTGGCTATGCATATTACTTGTTTTTTTAAATGAACATGTAATAGAAACTATGCACCCACTTCCTGACAGAAATTAACTATCTGTACTCATCAGCATTCACTCTCCTAATCACATGCATAGAATGAAAAGAGGGTAAATCTATGGGGGAAACTATTTACTAAAAGGATCTTAAATTCCTCTGAATAGTAAGATAATAAATTTATGTAATTATCGATACTGTGTTTTTAATGAACAGCAAGTGGGAAGGAAAAGTTAAAAGCAAAGGGTAATGTTGGAGTGCTGACACAGAGGGCAGATGTTATGGCATTTATCATGTTTCCAGCATGAGGTTCAGGAGCTAATAACCACAAGTAGACATTTACTTTATAGCAAAGATGTAAGGAACTAAATAAAACATTTTGTTTCAATTAAACCATCATTGACTCTTCCCCCCAAGTAAAGATACAACTCTAAAATGAAGTTTTTGTGTACATGTTCATTTGTTGTTTTAAGTTGAAGTCCAAATTTTAAAGACATTCAAGAATCTTATTATCACATTGATTCCCAAACTAGTTCATTTATAATTGCCTACAATGTTTTTCTGGTGATTCAGAGGTTTAAGGTGCCATTACTCTCTAACGCAGGCCTTCAAAATGGCTTGCTTTTATAATGGACTTCATTATGTTAACACTTCACAGGCATGGATTTATCTAATGTAAGATTTGCTTGTTTAATCAGCCATAAACCCTCAATTTAGGTTGAGTTTCAGACACAAATAAAAGAAAATTCCTAAACCCAGATCTAAAGTCAACAATAAAATGAACCTATAAAACTGCTGGATTCTATTTTAAGTTGTTTTGGTAGAACTATTGTTTTTACTTGGAGTTGCCAGATCAGCAGTATCTAGTTCTCAAAATTTTTGAGGCTAAAATGTCAGATTATGGAAGAGGCTTCTATGATGTCACAGAGATGAAGTTGACAAAGGATGGGACCAGGGGCTTAGAATTGCTTCTTGGGACTTGTAAAAAAGGATACAAAACGTCGTTGGGCAAATGTAGCCAGAATGAAACACAGCAGACCAGCAAATGTGGCATCTCATAGTAGAGGAGGAAGGACTCAGTTTCAGTAACTGGGCATTATTTCTGCTAGTTGCCATATTAGGGTTTGAGGAAGGCTCATCATCATCTCCCACAATGCTCTTCCCCCCACACCAGAAGTCTTGCACCACGGCTGCCAGAACTCATTGGACAAGAAGGCTTATACCTTGTGATGCTGGTCCCCCACACTCTGACTTTCTCTAAACATTCTTACCCTTCTCAATTCCTGAACAAACACCCATTCTTGGCTCAACCCCTGCCCAGTACCTGACAGTTAACGGAGTAACGACTCACCCAACCGGCTAGGTGCCGCTCGTCCTTCCGAGAGTTCCCTTCACCAAGACTGAATGGCTGGCGTCCGTGGAATCCGCAGGTGCCCCGGGAACACAACCGTTCCCCTACCCCGCGATTCTTGAACCTGTAATCTTACAAGCCAGACTGTTCTCACACGTCCCCCGAGCGCCAGATGTTCCCGCGTTTCACCAGGAATTTGTTACCGAGCCCTGATCCGAAGTGCAATACCTCCAGGGCTCCTCCCACCTGGGTCTCAACAACGGGGCCGGTTCCCTTTTATTTTTACAGGGCGTCCCCTGTTTCACGTTGGCGCCTTTCCTTCGAGGAGCTAAAAATCTGCTTCCTCCTATCTGGCTCCTTTGTTCAGTACCCTGAATCAGATCTGGAGAGAGAAAGGGGCTGCCAGGGAAATTTGGATGTGAAATAAGGTCAAATTGTTGGTCGGAGGGCCCTCCTTGCAGCCGTTTCTCTCCCCAACCTGTCCCAGAATATCTGGACCAAGGTCGCCGCTTGGAATTTTAGCCTAGAAATTGATCTTTGGAACTTCCAAGCAAGTCCCTTCGTGGTAAAGCCAAATTATGTTGTCGACCGCGTTTCTGGGGGATCGGGCCCCTTAAGGAGAGAGCCGATCCGGTCCTGAGGGAACGGACCTTGGCGAAGCCAAAAGAAGAATATAAGCCGCAATACAACCTGAAGCCTGAAATGAAGAAGGTCCGCCAAGTTGAAGGAAAATCCGCCAAGGAGTTTTTATTGAGCAATTCAGCTGAAAAGGATGCTAATAGCGATCATTCAATCTACTAGCGTAACATATGTTTCAAATAAAGCCATATTTATACAATGTTTCGGTCTGACAGCCCTTTGAATTTCCCGCCCCGCTTCCCCGCCCATCTGATCGCGGATAGGCTGGGAGGTTGAACGAGGCGGGCTTTCGTTTCCCGCCTTGCCCTGCTGGCCCAATGGAGAGCCGTTTTTTTGTCCCCACTCGGGCCAATCAGAGAGGAGGAGGCGGGAGCTATTGAAACAATGAGGTGGCAGGACAGGAAATATCAGATTAATTCTGGCCCAGCCGATTTCTAAAGGAATTAATGGCACCCATCAAGGATGTCCGGGGTCCTGTCACGTTCACAGATTTTAGATATGTCTTGGGGTGTCAGACGGGAAGTGGTGATGGGTGGTGATGAGCCGTCATTGACGGGCCCCACAGGGTGCCTTCCAGCGGCGTCCTGGCCTGGGATATGACAATGTTTGCCTTGGGGGCGAGTCACCTTTAGGAATCTGGTGTTCAAGCCCTATATTGTCCATGCGATCGGAATGAGATTGGATTAAACTGTGGCAGATTATCCTTTTGTTTTTGGGAAGGGAGGTCTGGGACATGGGGCTAAGGTTCACGTTGGGGTCATAATATTTCCCATTTGATTTCATGATTTGACAATTATATGGGATAGGATGAAAATTAAAATAAAGTTGGAACATAAACCCAGCTGGGAAGAATACATATTTTCCGGGGATTCCAAAGAGTATAAATACATATTGGCAGATAGGTAGATTTCAAGGAGGAAAGGGAGAATCCATAGAGGGGGGGTTACATTGCACAAAGGGGAACCATGGATGATATAATCAATTGAAAACATTTGATCAGAGTGAGGTTTACAACATCTGGGGGACCCAATATGGAAATTCATAAGAGTGGAGTTCTAGCAGCATGATTTCACAATTCATGAAGTTAGCCCAACGATTGGAAATTCATACAACAGTGAGTCACGAGGGTGTCCAGGTACATAGAATATGAAAATTCACAAATACATGAGGAAAAAGAGTTCATCTGTGATGGGAGGAATTCGTAGAGATGGCATGGGGAAGAGGCACATGTGGGTTGCAGTCTTTGGAAGTATAGGATTTCATAAGTCCAGGGGTAGGTCTGGGGAAGAGTGTTCTTCTCCTTCATAAAATCATGAAAAGTATGAATGAAACGTGGAGGGCACCCGTCCGGGCACCCCCTGGCAGCTGTAGAGGGTGAGGGTCCTTGGAGAACTATGTCTCCCCAGCGAGAGAGCGATCCCCCATCCCTAGTTCACAGAAAGGGGCTAGGGATCTCTTAAACCCATTCCGCGGGGAGAGGAAAGTCCGGGATAAGGCAGCAGTTTAGCTTGAAAGGAGCCGTCGGTCCCATTTGACAGTCAGCTGTTGAGGTGCCGAAAACTGGACCGATTCCGGTTCTGCTGGTTGTCTTCGAGTCAGGAGCCTTAGAAAGGGTTAGGACTAAAAGAGGAGCGTTCTAGGGGTAATTTTGATAGAGATATGAGCCAATTTGTATCGACCGCCATATTAATCTATGGCTGAGAAACCTCATCCGGAGTTAAAGGGACGGGAGGGAGAGAGAGAGATTGCATGCAAAGGAAGGAGTCAGAGAAAAGATACAAAATAACCAGATAGAGAGTGTTATTGTTAAAATAAATGCTACTTTTATTGGGGGATTTTGTTACATAGTTCAGGGAAGGGGAAAGTGAAGAAAAAAAAGTCTTTTAATAATAGTCTGCTGCGGTCCCGCTTCGTTCCTTTTGTTGAGCAATCTGCGGAACTCTCCGCTGGGTTTTTTAATTAATTTAAAAGCTGGGGTGACGGTCATCATATTCCCCACTCGGTAAGGGCGGGGCGAGATGGGCGGAGCCTATTTCGCCCCTGCCCTACCGCATAAGCATTATAACCTCTTAGCGGCAGCCTGGCCATCTGCTGAGAGGGGTTCGAATGGTTCTTTTTGTGACAAATTTGGAACAGAGCGGGCAAATGCGACCAGCAGCAGCCTATTATTAGAAGGAAAAGGACTATAACTAGAAAAGAGGAGAAATCCTTTGCAAAACCGGGCTAGAATTGACAGGGAGGGTTAGAGAAGAAAGGAGAATTAGGGTTAGGGTTAGTACGCTGGACAGCTCCCAGCGCTGAAGGATAGGGGAAGAACAGGGAGAGAAATAGAGTGAAAATTAGAACTCACGGCTCCTGATTCAGCACGCCGGACAGCTCCCAGCAGGGAACCTAAGGTGTTCAGTTCTTCCGAGCGGGGGGGGGGTTGAAGTGAGGGCCGATTTGACAGCTGTCAAAGTGAGCTGTCAAATGTTTGTAGGTCCAAATGGGGGTGTTCCCGTGGTGCTAGAGGGATGGGATTTGGAGGGGTCCTCGGAGGGGGTCTTGTGCTTCCGTCTCTGGCGTTTGGTCTTTCTCCGGACCGCGGGAGGGTGTGGGTCAGGACAGCTTGCGGGCGGCGGGCCCTGAGGAGGTGTTTTCCGGAACAACACCTTCAGGTCATCTCCCAGCTCAGCAGTCCACAGGTCTTTGTCTCCCTCACCGCTGGTGGGGGCCGGTTCTGGTTCTGGAGCACTCTTGATGGATCCTGGCATGGATTCCAGCACCTTGCAAGCGGTGTAGGAGGTCAGGAGGACTTCGAGGAGGTCGGGATGCCATCTTCACCAGGCGCCTCCTAGTGACCACAGCCAGGTCCAGCACCTCCACCCGGGAAGGGGGGTCCAAGGGGTAGAGAATGCCTCAAGACAGCAAAGAAAAGAGATCACGTGTCCCATCCCCACTCCCCTTCCCCCAAGACCCTAAGTGTGGAGGGTTAATTTTATAAGGAAGAATAAAAGGAGGGAAAAAAAATGGAAATAAATCATTCATACCTTTTGGGACGTTTTCAATACTGAAGGTTCCTCTGGCACCCTCGCAGCCATGTTAGGGCTCCCCACTCGCGCCTGACCCAGCGACCAACAGCGAGGGTCCTGTTCGTGGCTCCATGGGGACGCACCTTCAGCCTCTACCGCCTCTTCTCAGGTGAGGGGGGGTCGCCCTTACCTGCCAGCCTTCTCCTGGTCTCGTGGGGGTGCCCTTTCCTCCCTGCATTAGAAGGGGGATGTTCTTCTGCTCAGGGTCAGCCTTACGACCCCTGCCAGGGGTTGGAGCCAGCTTGTGGGTGGGGGCCTCATCACCGTGATGGCACCCCACTGGTTGCTCTCGCCTTATCTGAGCTGGGTTTCTCAGAGTCCCTTTATAGCCACAGGAGCGGATGATGGTCCTGGTAGTCCAGGTCGGAGTGGAGTGCCTTCCATGTGGGGTGCCAGGATCCCCATTCTACAACTCCCAACGGTCCCTTTTATACTGAGAGAGTGTTAGTAAAATCCCTAACCCATTGTATACACAGTCATTCAAGAAATAGCAAACAAGAGGGAGAGAGAGAGACAGAAAGGATAGCTCAAGGAAGAAAACCATGAGGAAGAGGAACAAAGCTTGGTTCCCCACATTTAAAGGACAGACAAAGGCTCCAAAGTCAAGGCAACAAACAAAGAATACTACTCAGAGAACAGGGAAGCCCCAGGCAGGACTCAGCCAGTCTCTGAAGATGGAAGGTTTTCCAAAGATACACAATATCCCCCAGAGAGAAGGGGGGGGGGCTGAGAGGGAGATTCAAAAAGGGGGGTTTTGCAGGGTTGCCCAAAGGGATTGGGTGAAAAAAAGAAAAAGGGAAAGGAGTCTTTAGGGACACAGGATCCTTTAGTTTGAGCAGATTTCAAGGTGTGACCTGACGATTTGGAAAGAATGCCAGATCAAAGGTCCCACTTACAAATTGTAACCAACAAAAATGCAAATTGACAGTCTAAAAATTTATGTTCCTCTGGGATCTTTGGGGAGCTTCTGGAGTTTTTGGGTAAAGCTTTGAAAGCAAACAGAAAAGAAGAAGGAAAAAGGGGATTGAACGGTGACTCAAAAATTCAGGAGCAGATTGCTTTGAAAAGGAGGGAGAGAGGGGAAAATAATTCTTTGGAGAACTATTGACCCAATATTCAGGCTTCAGATAAAACAGAGGATGGCAATGGATGTTTTATGGTCTCTGAACAGTCAATTCCTCCTTCCTCTGATGGTCTCATCCCCCCCCCGTTCCTCTGGCCAAAAAGGACGAGCGAGAGGAAGAGAGGGAGAGATTAAGGGAGGGGGGCCGCAAGGGGGAAGAAGTCTTGGGGTGGAAGGGAAAAAGGCTTAGAGGGATTCGGTTGGGGGGGTGGAGAGGAAATAGGAGGTTGGGAAACGGAGGGGAGATGGGGCTGAGAAAAAACAGAGGGCTGGGAAACGGAGGGGAGACGGGGGTAAATGGCAGGGAGTTGGGAGAGTGAGTCTGGGAGAGTGGGATCCCGGGAAGCAGAGGTTCCCTTGAAGGGTCGATTTGGGGGTTCTGGGTCGGTGCAAGACTCAGAACAGGAGGAGAAAGCCGGGGAGGAGGTGGGGCAAGGGATGGGGGTTGGGGTTGGTAAGGTGGGGGGGCAAGCAAATGTCTCCAGAAGTTCCTCTTCTGGTGGAGGCGGGAGGGGAAGTAGGTCTAGAGAGGAGCTTCTGAGGAGGGTAGGTTTGGAGCCCACGTCCCTGCATGGGAAGACTTGGACCCCCTCCCCCCTTCCACTCTCCCTCTGGCTTAAGGCCATGAACATCGCAGCATAAGCAAGTTGGGACCACTTGCCCTTCCCCTGGCGAGTCACCTTAGGTCAACACTCCGAATTCGGCGACTCGAGCAAGGGGGGGGCAAGCTGTTCCCCCTTCAAGGGCCACAAGGGGCCACTTATGTGCTCTGAGTTAGCCCAACCTGGCCTGCACCATGTTTTCGATGCAAAGCCCACCCCAATTGGCCAGGATCTTGCCCAATGGAGAATCCCTGGGGATGTCTGCTGGGGTGGGACACCCTAGACGTGCTGAACAAACACCCATTCTTGGCTCAACCCCTGCCCAGTACCTGACAGTTAACGGAGTAACGACTCACCCAACCGGCTAGGTGCCGCTCGTCCTTCCGAGAGTTCCCTTCACCAAGACTGAATGGCTGGCGTCCGTGGAATCCGCAGGTGCCCCGGGAACACAACCGTTCCCCTACCCCGCGATTCTTGAACCTGTAATCTTACAAGCCAGACTGTTCTCACACGTCCCCCGAGCGCCAGATGTTCCCGCGTTTCACCAGGAATTTGTTACCGAGCCCTGTTCCGAAGTGCAATACCTCCAGGGCTCCTCCCACCTGGGTCTCAACAACGGGGCCGGTTCCCTTTTATTTTTACAGGGCGTCCCCTGTTTCACGTTGGCGCCTTTCCTTCGAGGAGCTAAAAATCTGCTTCCTCCTATCTGGCTCCTTTGTTCAGTACCCTGAATCAGATCTGGAGAGAGAAAGGGGCTGCCAGGGAAATTTGGATGTGAAATAAGGTCAAATTGTTGGTCGGAGGGCCCTCCTTGCAGCCGTTTCTCTCCCCAACCTGTCCCAGAATATCTGGACCAAGGTCGCCGCTTGGAATTTTAGCCTAGAAATTGATCTTTGGAACTTCCAAGCAAGTCCCTTCGTGGTAAAGCCAAATTATGTTGTCGACCGCGTTTCTGGGGGATCGGGCCCCTTAAGGAGAGAGCCGATCCGGTCCTGAGGGAACGGACCTTGGCGAAGCCAAAAGAAGAATATAAGCCGCAATACAACCTGAAGCCTGAAATGAAGAAGGTCCGCCAAGTTGAAGGAAAATCCGCCAAGGAGTTTTTATTGAGCAATTCAGCTGAAAAGGACGCTAATAGCGATCATTCAATCTACTAGCGTAACATATGTTTCAAATAAAGCCATATTTATACAATGTTTCGGTCTGACAGCCCTTTGAATTTCCCGCCCCGCTTCCCCGCCCATCTGATCGCGGATAGGCTGGGAGGTTGAACGAGGCGGGCTTTCGTTTCCCGCCTTGCCCTGCTGGCCCAATGGAGAGCCGTTTTTTTGTCCCCACTCGGGCCAATCAGAGAGGAGGAGGCGGGAGCTATTGAAACAATGAGGTGGCAGGACAGGAAATATCAGATTAATTCTGGCCCAGCCGATTTCTAAAGGAATTAATGGCACCCATCAAGGATGTCCGGGGTCCTGTCACGTTCACAGATTTTAGATATGTCTTGGGGTGTCAGACGGGAAGTGGTGATGGGTGGTGATGAGCCGTCATTGACGGGCCCCACAGGGTGCCTTCCAGCGGCGTCCTGGCCTGGGATATGACAATGTTTGCCTTGGGGGCGAGTCACCTTTAGGA
Organism: Anolis carolinensis; assembly: GCF_035594765.1. Taxonomy (NCBI): domain Eukaryota; kingdom Metazoa; phylum Chordata; class Lepidosauria; order Squamata; family Anolidae; genus Anolis; species Anolis carolinensis. The sequence continues at coordinate 158,638,436 of NC_085844.1, read as the reverse complement.
ATCTGGTGTTCAAGCCCTATATTGTCCATGCGATCGGAATGAGATTGGATTAAACTGTGGCAGATTATCCTTTTGTTTTTGGGAAGGGAGGTCTGGGACATGGGGCTAAGGTTCACGTTGGGGTCATAATATTTCCCATTTGATTTCATGATTTGACAATTATATGGGATAGGATGAAAATTAAAATAAAGTTGGAACATAAACCCAGCTGGGAAGAATACATATTTTCCGGGGATTCCAAAGAGTATAAATACATATTGGCAGATAGGTAGATTTCAAGGAGGAAAGGGAGAATCCATAGAGGGGGGGTTACATTGCACAAAGGGGAACCATGGATGATATAATCAATTGAAAACATTTGATCAGAGTGAGGTTTACAACATCTGGGGAACCCAATATGGAAATTCATAAGAGTGGAGTTCTAGCAGCATGATTTCACAATTCATGAAGTTAGCCCAACGATTGGAAATTCATACAACAGTGAGTCACGAGGGTGTCCAGGTACATAGAATATGAAAATTCACAAATACATGAGGAAAAAGAGTTCATCTGTGATGGGAGGAATTCGTAGAGATGGCATGGGGAAGAGGCACATGTGGGTTGCAGTCTTTGGAAGTATAGGATTTCATAAGTCCAGGGGTAGGTCTGGGGAAGAGTGTTCTTCTCCTTCATAAAATCATGAAAAGTATGAATGAAACGTGGAGGGCACCCGTCCGGGCACCCCCTGGCAGCTGTAGAGGGTGAGGGTCCTTGGAGAACTATGTCTCCCCAGCGAGAGAGCGATCCCCCATCCCTAGTTCACAGAAAGGGGCTAGGGATCTCTTAAACCCATTCCGCGGGGAGAGGAAAGTCCGGGATAAGGCAGCAGTTTAGCTTGAAAGGAGCCGTCGGTCCCGTTTGACAGTCAGCTGTTGAGGTGTCGAAAACTGGACCGATTCCGGTTCTGCTGGTTGTCTTCGAGTCAGGAGCCTTAGAAAGGGTTAGGACTAAAAGAGGAGCGTTCTAGGGGTAATTTTGATAGAGATATGAGCCAATTTGTATCGACCGCCATATTAATCTATGGCTGAGAAACCTCATCCGGAGTTAAAGGGACGGGAGGGAGAGAGAGAGATTGCATGCAAAGGAAGGAGTCAGAGAAAAGATACAAAATAACCAGATAGAGAGTGTTATTGTTAAAATAAATGCTACTTTTATTGGGGGATTTTGTTACATAGTTCAGGGAAGGGGAAAGTGAAGAAAAAAAAAGTCTTTTAATAATAGTCTGCTGCGGTCCCGCTTCGTTCCTTTTGTTGAGCAATCTGCGGAACTCTCCGCTGGGTTTTTTAATTAATTTAAAAGCTGGGGTGACGGTCATCAGTAAGAGGGACAAATTGTCTTAGTACAGATCAACTTTATTTGATAGTTCAAGGATCATCTCATAATCTGCACGTTAAGTAGCAGAGGAAAGACTGAGAGTGTAACTTAAAGGCAGAGCACCAAAGACAAAGCTCCTGAATGTGAAAGGTCAGGAATTCAATCTCAGGCAATTTTGCAACTGTTCAAGCAACAGAGGTTTTAAAAAAACAAACCAAAAAAAAGCAGCTTCTGCTTGAGAATTGGAAATCTCCAACTGATGGACCACTTGCTTGATTCAACAAAAGGAAATTTCACATGTTCCAGTTTACAATTTGCATTGATTTTCCCCTTATCTCATTCATTAATATATATATATATTTTCAAACTAGAAAATAGCTGCACATCCTAAACAGTGTAAACTGACCCCACATCCCTCTTCTAATGGATAAACTCTAGAGCAACAGACCTAACTATACTTACTAGGAAGAAAGAAAGAGAGGATTTATCAAAAACAAGTCATGCCACACTGATATCTTTTTTTTTGATAGAGTTACAAGCTGGGAACACTGTGGATGTAGTGTACCTGGATTTCAGTAAGGCCTTCAGCAAGGTCCCCCATGACCTTCTGGCAAACAAACTAGTAAAATGTGGGCTAGGCAAAATTGTGGTTGGGTGGAATCGTAATTGGTTAAGTGAAGAAACCCAAATGGTTCTCACCAATGTATCTTCTTCGTCCTGGAAAGAAGTGATGAGTAGAGTACCATAGGGATCTGTCCTGGGCCCGGTTGTCTTAAACATCTTTATTAATGACTTAGATGAAGGGTTAAAAGGCATGATTATCAAGTTTGCGGATGACACCAAATTGGGAGGGATAGTCAATACTCCAGAAGACAGGAGCAGAATTCAAAATGATCTTAACAGATTAGAGAGATGGGCCGAAACTAACAAAATTAAGTTCAACAGGGATAAATGCAAGATACTCCACTTAGGCAGAAAAAATGAAATTCAAAGATACAGATAGATACAAAATCCATGGGTGTTCAAGTCCCATTATATACAATGGTAAAGAACAATGGTGTCCCTTACATAAAACAGCAAAACAAAGCTTTGCCTTTCAGTATTCTTTTTAAATATTTTGAGCTGCAGATGATTGAATCCATGAATACAGAATTTTTGGATATGGAGGGCTGGTTGAATATGGATAGTCTTGATGAAAACTGGCTGTAGAAGCAAATTAGTCAGGTAGGGGAAAATTTGCACAAGAACTATACAAATGTTCATGCCAACTTCAAATAGCATCCATTGGAGTGAATTTAAAATAGGAAAAATTACAATGTGAGAGAAAGAAATAGGCAAATTTACTTGTTCCTACTAAACATAGTGGCATCTACTCCAGGTTAAAAATTTACAGCATTGCACTGCAGATCTGTGAAGGTTTTGTCCTGTAAAGCCTTGGAATCAAGATGAATTGCCAACTCACCTGGTACTGAGTTGGCCCTTTGAGATGTGCTGGATTTCAGTCCTAGCGTTTGCTAAATGTCTACCATGCCATAGTTAATAACTACTTTGCAAGTGCCTCAGAAATGTTCTGGGAAAGATGGGGTGGGGGAGAATTAGAGAAAATTATTGCCACATGAAAAGTGGCCTCAAGGTTGCTATGGGAACTGTTCTTGTAGAATTTGTATCAGAAAGAGGTTAACCGCCCACAGGGTTTCATCAATGAATCTTGATAGTTAAGATTTCAAATTAACAAAGGTTTAGAGAAAGATTTTTTTCCTACTGTTTGGAGTTCAACACACATGTCCTAAACAAATAAATTCATTACCTTTTAATTTCAGCTCAATTATGCATCTGATCACTTTCCCATTCCATCAGCTTCATTCAGGGTCATTGCAAAAATGGTTTCTTTGGATGACTAATGACAATGAAAATGATTTGATGCCATTTTATTCCCGGCATACATTTTTCTACTATTACCACTTTAAAACATTAATAGATTAAAAAAATGCAGGAGACTCAGGTATTAGAATGCAGATTTCAAATGCCATCCTACTCATCTATTGCACATTACTGTATGAGTATATACTTTAAAAATAGTAAGATTTCCTTTAGGTTCTTTCTTTCCAAAATGTCAATGAACAATAACTCCTTTCTTTCTGTTTTTATTGTATATTTGTTTTTCAATTTTTCTACTAGCCATTGTTTTAACTGAGCTGGTTTCATTTTGGGAGAAAGGCAGAATATAAATATTTTTTTAAAGTTTCACAGATTTAATTCTGTTCCTTCAGATATTTCAGGCAACGTCAATATCTAAACAAGTGTGAAATATAAGAAGGAATGTCTGAGATTTTTTAGTGACGAACAGAGACATGTGTAAATGAAACAATACTGAGAAAGGACATCCTGTGCAATGTCATCGTTCCTCATAGGCAAGAGAGACCAGGGACTTTTGAAATATAACTCCACTCTCTCTACCATTGATTAATGCACAGAGTTTAGGTGGATGCACCCAAATGCCCAGCAAAGAAGGAGCAGCATTACATGGGGGGGGGGGGCAAAGACTGTCCCTTCTCCATTGGATGCACATTACTTGTACAATAGTCTCCAAAACTCATTTGTTTCTTGAGACACAGTGGAGAATGGAGAGTGGCAGTATGAATGTTGAGTTATATCCTTAACAGTGACCTCTTTAGGATCTGAAAGCCCTGGGCATTCCCTCTGTTTGTCATCTTCTCCACTGGCCACTAAATAATGATGTCAGGGAAAAACACATGAGACAAGTGGAACCTTCAGGAACTGAATGGAAGACACTGAAATTATTCCTGATTAGAACTTAGATCCCCAACCAGGATCTGTGCCAATATTACAATAGGTGTTCATGGAATCAAAGCTTGTAGCCTCCAGCATCATAAAAAGTTTCTCAATACAGGCAATTCCGAAGTTACGAACAAGTTAGATTCTGTTCTTAAGTTGAATTTGTATGTAAGTTGGAACAGGTACCTTTTAAAGTGTAACTCAAGCCAGATAGATAGATAGATAGATAGATAGATAGATAGATAGATAGATAGAGAGGGAGAGAGTTCGAGAGTTCGAGAGAGAGATTTAACTAACATAGGAAATTGTTAATACCACTGTGGTGTTTGTTTTGCTGCCTGTGCTCCCATTCAGAAGATGTCACCTCACTTTCTGTCCCTATGATAATTGAATTTAGAAAAAAAAAACCTGGCTTATTGTGGTATTGGATTGGAGAGAAAGTTTAAGTTGAGATACCTTTTCCCCAAGATAACTCTTTCAGGAGTAAATTTCTTATCCGAGGGGTAGATTTCTCTCACTTCCTGTTGTCTCACCCTCATTCTTAACTATGAGTCATTTGTAAGTCGGATGTTTGTAATTTGGGGACTGTCTGTATATTAGGAGCCTCCAGTGGCTCAGTGTGTTAAAGCGCTGAGCTGCTGAACTTGCAGACCAAAAGGTCCCAAGTTCAAATTTGGGGAGCGGAGGGAGTACCCGCTGTTAAGCTCCAGCTTCTGCCAACCTAGCAGTTCAAAAACATGCAAATGTGAGTAGATCAATTGGTACCGTTCCGGCGGGAAGGTAACAGCGTTCCATGCAGTCATGCCAGCCACATGACCTTGGAGGTGTCTATGGACAACGCCGGCTCTTCAGCTTAGAAGTGGAGATGAGCACCAACCCCAGAGTCGGACATAACTGGACTTAACGTCAGGGGAAACCTTTACCTTTACCTTGTATATAAAACTTTAAACATTTTTCCTCATGTCAGATATAAGTCTGCACTCTCAGGAGATTGCATGAGTTTTAATTTCATATATAGATATATGACAAGACATATAAGTCAAGTCCTACTAACATTTCTACTGTCACATGAGAAATTATTGCCCACATTCACTGTTCGTCATACATATATGGTATTCACCTGTTAAGGGGCAATGAGATAAAATTGTAGCCTATGCAAGGATTTCAACACATCTGATGATCCTAACTGGATGATTTTCAGCAAAAGTGTCAGTAACACTGGGTCAAGAGGAGACTTTGACAGCAGGGTTTCTGATTCTGTAAGTTTTATGGAAGAATACAAGACTGAAATCTGATTGCTGAAGCTGTGCTTCAGAAATGAAAGCTATTGAGAAAGATTAAAGATGTTTCAAGTAAAGTTCAGCACTATCTTTGCTATCTTTCCCAGCATATGGATACAAGGATTAACTACAAATTGATAGAAATGTGGTAGGATAAACCCTTTTCAACAGAATCATTTTACTCAAAATTAGGCAACAAAGAGATTATTATCTGTATTATTTAAATGAAGTATTCAATCCCAAAAGAGAAATGCCTTGAAGCAGAATAATTTATAATGTTAAAAAAAATCTCCCCCCCAAAAAAACATTTTAGCATTGCTCTATATAAAAAAAAGAGAGATGTTATTTTATACTCATTCTACCAAATATAGAAGATATATCTTACTGATTCAAATCCATAATGGCTACCATTCTTAAACAAAAAGATTTTTTACATACATTCTGGTGGGCAAACTGAAATTTGCCAAACACAATATATATAAATTCCAAACAATTTGTTTTTAGGCAAGGATGGGGAACTAAAAATGGGTTGGGGGAAGACGCTCCACAATCCTTTTTAGGTCAAATAATATCATTGGGCAAACCCATGGCCACATTCTCTGTTGTGACTGGGTTTTTGTCAGATAGATTAGAATCAACTTTTCTGCCTGGTGCTTTTGCCAGGTAGAGAATCACCTGTAGTACTTTGACTAGGGACCAGCTTCATTCCCCCTTCACTCCTTTATAAGGAAGTGAAAGGCAAATCACAAAGCAAAGCACAATACTTCTATGTGTCAGTTGAGAGTATTTGGTTTAACTCCTGCTTCAAGTATCAGGAAGAGGGAACAGGAACAGAATATCTGCTATCTATAGTAAGAAACTGAACATTTTTCAAAATATTTGAAAAATATTTTAAAACATGCTTTTCAAGTGCCAAGAAACCCTGACAAAATGAATCATAGTTCTTTTGTGCAGAAGACAGCATTTTATTTTTGTATAGGAAACTGCTTTTTTCATGCATTTTTATATATATACGAGCTTGGGGACCCAGCGGTGCCCGGGTTATTAGAAGAAGGCATTGTTTGTTTTGGGATGTTAGGTAATATCACTGAAATTTAGTCCAGATCCATTGCCAGCTGGGTTCAGGGCTCTCTGGATAAGGGTAAACTATAACTCCCAGATCCGAGGTCAATCACCCCCAAACCAGGCCCGTATGCACAGTTAACCATGTTGGGTCTGTGTGCCAAGTTTGATCCAGATCTGATGTCAGCTGAGTTCAGTGCTTTCTGGGTGCAGGTGAAATCCCAAAATAAAGCTCCATTCCCACTAACATCTGCAGTATGTTCAGTTGGTCATGGGGCCTCTATGTGCCAAATTTGGTCTCAGTCCATTGTCAGTGGGGGGTCACAGTTTATCTGGATGTAGGTGAACTATAACTCCCAAAATCAAGGTTAATTCCCTTTAATCTCTGCAGCATGTTCAGTTGGTCACGGGTCTTTTCTGTGCCAAGTTTGATCCCAGTGCATTGTTGGTAGGGGTCACAGTATCAGTGGAGGTATTGCAAGTCTCTTTATCCATGACAAGTTTGGTCCAGATCCATCGTTGGTTGGGTTAACAGTGCTCTCTGGATGTAGATCAAGTACAACTCTTGTAAATAATTGTGAATTCTCCCCAAATCTCTTGTTCAGTTGCTGATGAATTCCTCTGTTAACTGTATGCCATTGGAAAGGGTAGGAAAGGGTCAAGGTAGAGAAGTAGATAAAGGTAAAAGTAAAGGTTTTCCCCTGACATTAAGTCCAGTCGTGACCGACTCTGGGGGTTGATGCTCATCTCTATTTCTAAGCCGAAGAGCCGGCATTGTCCGTAGACACCTCCAAGGTCATGTGGCCGGCATGACTGCATGGAGCGCTGTTACCTTCCCGCCAGAGTGGTACCTATTGATCTACTCACATTGGCATGTTTTCGAACTGCTAGGTTGGCAGGAGCTGGAGCTAACAGCGGCCACTCCTGCTGCTCCCGGGATTTGAACCTGGGACCTTTCAGTCTCCAGCTCAGTGCTTTAATACACTTCGCCACCGGGGCTCCTAGAGAAGTAGGTGGGGTCATGGAAATTAAGGAACCCTGAGATGTCCATTCTGGAGGAAAAACAGTACATCTAGGATGAACTTGTCCCTGCATGAAAGCCTTCACTTGTATGGGGAACAGAATGGTGTTTGTGGAGAACACTGACAGGGTCTGGGTTACATGTTCATGGCACTTACTCACTATAACCTACATGTCAGTGCAGGGAGGGCCATTGGTGTCTCCTGCTCAGTGGGAACTATAGATGTTTGTGGAGGTGGGAGGCTGTCTGTGTAAGTGGACACCTTCTCCACATACACACATACACATGTATAGCTATTTCTACATGGAAATATTTGCTGTGCAGTAAATGTTGTTCCCTGTGTAGAAAATGTTGGTTTCTATGCAAAACAAGAACCATGCAACATTTATACAGAACTGCAAATAGGCACATAGTATGTGGTTTTTGAAGATTTTCTCACAGCAGAAAAAATATTGCAAAATTGTTAATTGCTTCTCTTAATTGCATTTGGAAGTAACAGACATTGACAAAATTATGATCTGCCAACTGCAAAAGGCCACCCTGCTGGGATCTGCGTGCATCATCCGAAAATACATCACACAGTCCTAAACACTTGGGAAGTGATTTTTTGATATGAAACCCAGCATATCTATCTTGTTTTCTGTGTCATAATAAAATAATGCTTTATTTCTAGACTGCCCTCTCTCCCCAGAGGGGGAGTGGCATTATATCCCTACCAAACATACGTCCAAAGCGTTACTTTTAATCTAATTTGAAAATTACTTTTGAGGAACGACCATGTTCAATAGCTAGAGAATGCTCGCTGTTGGTGGATAAAAGATGAATACAAGAAAGATGGAATGGCTGGGATCCTGACTAAACTGCAAAAATGTATTGTAGTTTCACTTTAAAAATGTTTGCTGAAATGTTTCCTGAAATATATGTACCACATTTCTTCTGGTGAATAGAATATCAGATTCTCCATATTATTTTAAATGAGAGATGAGTACAAGACTATGCATTTTGTTGCTGGTACATAATCTAAAGATAATCTGGTTGCCTTCCCTATTGTGTATCTTCCATTCCATCTTATTATATTCCTGTAATTCCATAACTATAAACAGATGTAATGCCTTGATTTACAATTAGATTTCAGCAATTAAAATATATTAGTAATAATAAGCAGATTGTGTATGCAGAAATGGAAAATGATGGGGCAAGTTTGAAGAACAGGAAAACCAAGGTACTTTCCCTTATAACACTATTGAAAATGAAAAGATTGATATAAATTACAGGAATTTAGCTGGAACTTGTAAATCAATTAAAATCAGAAAGACCTTTTTAAGATGAAAAGTGCAAAAGTACGATCCAAGGAAAAACAGGTTCTCTACATCTCTACGATGAACAGCTTTAGAAATATTCTGAAAAATGCATCTACTTTGATTTGTATTATGATAATTAACACTTTCATATAGGTCAAAAAGAAATTGCTATGCTTAAACAGAATGAATAATGATTGGTTAAAAATGTCTATACACTATATAAGTAATTCAATCAAACATTGAAAAGATGGCAATAAATTATATCTCTCAAATTTTCACTCTGAATTTAATATCTGAAAAATCACCAAAATTAAAATGAAAATCACATTCTTTGCAGAAATTAAGAAAAAATTAGTTTGAAATAAAAGTAAAAGTTACCAGAAGTAAAGGTTGCAAACATACAGAGAGTCCCAAACCATCTGTGTCCACATGTTCTTATTAAACTGCTATGTCTCCATGTTTAGTATGCTGGAACCTTGTAAGTCTCTAGCAGAAATGATGGAAGGCAATAATGAAGAAGCAAATAGCACACAAATGGCAGAAAAGTGCAAGAGTAATCTTGTGAATGGGCTCCTGTCTCTCTATTGTACCAGGACCAAGATATGATAAACACTATCAAAGACCATACAGAGAGAATCAATTGAAAACAATTAATTAAATTAACATAATCAATATGGTACAATTAGCTTTATTGATCTCAAGGCTGAGATTGTTGACCAAGGCCATAAGTGTTGTCAAAGCCCCACAGGAACACGAGAAACCAGATTGGCAAGGGCCCAAAAACAAAACAAAACAACAAAAAACAAGCTACTCTCATTTAAAAGTCTTTTCAATCAAAAGAAAGTTTTGGGAAGAAGGATGGTGAAATGCATGGAGTTCTTTAATACAGCTTGTCAAAATTCATATTCTGCTTTATCTCCTTTCCTTTTATCTACTTCAAGTACTCCATGTGATTGACAGACAAAATTAAGATTGCCTTATAAAATTACTGGTATTTATTGCACAAGTCCATGACCTATTGACAGAAGAGCCATCAACTATTATAAGTTAATACAAATTTCTAAATGGATGTTAGTTTAGTATATTGAACCCAGCAAAGATTGTTCGCACCTTAAAGACAAACAATGTAGGTGAGGGTTGGGGGAATCTTTGGCTTTCTAGTTGTGTTAGATTAGAGCAGGGGTCCTCAAACTTTTAAAGTGGTGGGCCGGTTCATGGTCCCCAGGCTGTTGAGGGGCCGAATTATCATTTGAAAAAAAATACGAATAAATTCCTATGCACACTGCACATGTCTTATTTGTAGTGCAAAAAAAAACCAACAAAAAAAAACCCCAGCAACTCAGAGCGGCTTACAAGTTGTATGTACATAGAATATATTATATTATTGGCATAGCACAATATTAGCATTATATATTACTATATTGTCCTATACCACTACTATAATATTATTAGTAATATTACATTTAATATATAATGTATAATTAATATTATTATATTGTATAATTATTAGTATTATATTGTATTACATTATAATATTAGTATCAATATTATATGTATACACAATATATTACATTATTACCATAGCACAATATTAGTAAATGAAAGAACAATACAATATTTAAAAATAAAAACAATTTTAACCAACATACAGTAAACCTATCAGGATTTCAATGGGAAGTGTGAGCCTGCTTCTGGCCAATGAGATACTCAAGTTAAGTAGGATTGTTGTTGTTGTGCCTTCAAGTCATTTCAGACTTTGGGCGAGCCTAAGTCTAAAACTGAGGGCGGGGGCCAGGTCAATGGCCTTGGAGGGCCACATCTGGCCCCCGGGCCTTATTTTGGGGACCCCTGGATTAGAGACATTATTCCATACTAAATTTTCCCCGTTATCTCATCATCTTCTCACGATGATGTAACAGAGTCTCTCAGAGGTCTTCCCATGACATGCAGACACTTCTGTAGCTGTGCATGGAAATCCATCTCACCAGTGTTTGAAGATGGAGAAAAATGTCTGGGAAATACCTGATTCTTGATTGAAGATAGTGGCAAAAAGCAGAGTAAAGTGGGAAAACGTCATGAGATGGCTGGTCATCCCTGAAGATGGATCTTGCTGGAGTAGGTCACATCTTCACTATTAAGGATGCTTTCCCCCTGCTTTCCTCTGCTCCTCCCCCCCTTCCTTCCTGTCCGTGGGATAAGGTCATATTACAACTCCCACAATTTCTTATCATTAATCATAATGAGTGGAACAATTGGGAATTACTATCTACCGTAGTGCATATGGTAAGCTAGCAACTGTGTTGTGGCATGTTCACAGATGACAGTCTACTTTATTAAGCCCCCACAATTCTTAATAGTCAATAACCTGACTGGGATTTCTAGGAGTTGAAGTCCAAAACACCTGGAGGGTTGAAATTTGCCCATGATTGTGTGGTGCCTGTAAAATGGGTTTCATCTCAATTTCACATTTTTGTGGTCATGACATATGCAGGATGTTTGCTGGGACAGAGGATGATAAATCATACCTAATGGTTTTGTGTTAATCCCGTTACAACTAATTACTTAATATTTGAGTAACTTGATCCTAATGGAATATCTGAGAAAAGTGCAACCAGAAAAACTGTCTGACTAATAAAAAAGCTTTGTCCCCTAGTTTCCCACAAAGTTTTAAAAAAATGATAGGAGAGGAGATGCTTGTCTTGGGAAACATTTCTCTCAGAAAAATGTAGAAATTTTGTGTTACTTGAGGCCTAGTCAGCTGAAAAGAAGATTTATTTCCATTTTGTCCATAGACATTAAAAGGGCTCTCATAGAAAGAGCATCAATTGCAAACACGGTCCCATTGACATAATAAAATAAAGTAAAATGCCTTAAACATAACTTCTATTTCATGTGTTTATTATCTCTGAGATGTTTTTCAGACAGGTCAAAATGTCTAATTTATAGCCAGAAATAATAAAATCATTTATGTAATTTAAGGCTTCATTAATAAAACCATCCTTTTTCAAATTACAGCTCCTACATTGCATTCTTATGAAGGCAATGTATAATGAAAACAACAACAACAACAACAACAACAACAATTTATTTATATCCCGCCCTATCTTCCCAAGGGGACTCAGGGCAGTTTCTAACAAAAGTAACAAAATAGCAAACATTCAATGCCAAAAACAGACAATAATAAATCAAATCAAAACAGTGGATAAAACAATCTCAAAATAAACTTATAAAACTAAATAAAAATCATAATTGAACTTACTCATAATATAACATGTCACACACAATTTCACAGGCTGAAATAGAGGTTCAATATCTCAGTGATGATATATATAAAGGTGTACTAGTCTTCCTCCTCTCTATATGCTAAGGTACATAAATAAGTTTTAAAAGCTTTTTAAAGGAGAGGAGGATGGGGTAATTTTTATATCTTTTGCTATATAAATGTAGCTATGAATGATCTAAGAAATTCATTTCCCAGACCTATCTTAAACTCCTGAGAGCTACACTGGGTGACAGATGTGCAGCATAGTTGAGTAAAGCTCATCAAAATGATGCCTCTACCCACCTCTGAGCTGCTATGTGATGAAAAGAAGTCTTAGGGCACATCTACACTGACTATTTAATGCAAAAGGTGGCTAAATGTGTCACGGAACTGGTTTGGGTTAACACAAGGCAAGGCGTAGCCTTGATTTGCATTAATCAAAGTTGTGGAATACTCCAAATTCTGACTCCAAATTTAGGGTAACCCACACCTTTGGGGCCATGTAAACAATTTCACCAGTTCTGAAACAGAACCTACCACAACTGTTTACATTGCCATCCCATATTTTCTCAAGACATGGGATAGTACTGCTAGTAGAATCATCTAAAGACAGGAAATTGTACCACTGTAAAACTCAAGGTATGAGAGTGAATCATTATACCAGCCTTCAAAAAAGAAAGAAAGGATTACAGTGCTTTCGGAACAATCAACCCCAGAGCTTCCCATTCCATAGTTCAGACCCACCATATGTCTGGAGATAATGGACATAACCAGGGACTCAGTGAATCTATATGTATCACTCTTATAAACTATTCAAGGTTCCTATTCCTCCCATGATGAAAAAGCCTCTGGGTGTGTTGGTTAGGTTTCTTTAACTTAGAAAGAGAAACTCAGGAATCAGTGGGCTTAAGGTGAACTCCACAGTAAGCACTCAGTCTCTCAGATCTTCTGCTCCTGGCATGCCAGAACTGAACATCTTACAAGTAACAGCAAAATAGAAGCAGCTGCATCTTTGGTTTAACAAAGCATGAAAATAAAACATTTTGGAAGCTGCATAGCATATTTCTTCTCTTATGTAGACAAATGTTTCAGCAGGTACATGACCATGAAAAGTGTGACCCTGTGTTTTCACTGTATTTATATAAATTATAGTCTTCTTTAAAAAAAAAATAATTCCTGCTTTTAATCCCTACCTCCGGTGGCCTAGGGGATAAAAGCCTCATGACTTGAAGGTTGGGTTGCTGACCTGAAAGCTGCCAGGTTCAAATCCCACCCGAGGAGAGCACTGATGAGCTCCCTCTATCAGCTCCAGCTCCATGCGGGGACATGAGAGAAGCCTCCCACAAGGATGGTAAAACATCAAAACATCCAGGCGTCCCCTGGGCAATGTCCTTGCAGACAGCCAATTCTCTAACTCCAGAAACAACTCAGGTTGCTCCTGACACGAAAAAAAATCCCTGCTTTTATTTGGTCTATGAGAGGGCATAATTGGTTTCTGTAAGCCCCCCTGGTTCTGTTGGAAGATGTTACTAATGCCTAAAATGCCATCATTTGACAGAGAAACTAAGAACTTTATCACACAAAGAAAGTGAACTGATGTTGAAGTCCATCGCACAAAGTCTTGAATATGCTGTTCTGCTTCCTCTCTGAGATTAATCTGTCTACCACTATTGACAGGTTTTACCTATCAATAGCTAACAATTTTGCAATGTTTCTATCCTCTACCTTGTGTGATGGGTCCATCTTGCTTCTGTGCTATCTCTTGAATGAGATATCCTCATCAAGTCACCATGTTATCAATAGCCCTGTTCAGGTCTGGCAGGCTCAGGGCTATGGCTTCCTTGATTGTGTCTATTGATTGTGTCTATCCATAGGAATGCAGTTTGCCTCTTTTCCTACTGGCTTCTATGCTTTCAAGAATTGCTGTATTTTCTAATTTCTTCTCATGAAGAAATTAAAACATCTGTCTCAGTTTAATAATCTTTAATCAACTAAGAAGTGTAGGGTTTGTTTTCCCTAAAAACTATTTATTTGTCTTTTTAGCAGTCTTGAGTATCTATAAAACCCTTCTCTAGCACAGCATTTCAAATGAGTTCATTTTAAGGTCTGTGAATGACCAGATTTAATTACAAAGAAATAGCAGGGATGTAGCTTAGTTTCTGGGGCCCAGAGCCAAGAAGCAGCAATGCCTCCCTTCCTGTGGCTGAGCACCTCTGCAACTAAAAAAGAATGGAGTAAGGGAGGAGCACAAAGAGGCTTGTGCTTGGAATGAGAATGAGAAATGAGTGTCTTGGAATGAGAAAGCAGGGATGTACACAGTAGGCTTGAATAGATGCAGAAAACACCTTCACACTAGTTTTACAAGGGGGGGGGGGCGAGAAGGAAGGATGTATTAGGGCCCTTCCAGGGCCTAAAATACGGAGCCTGTTGGACTTTTACCGGAGACATTTAAATGTTGCCTCAAGTAAAATACTAATAATTCAGGACAAAGCAGGTAAACCCTGCTTAGTCTCAAATTAATTAGATACCCCATTAGACAAGCTTTCCAGGAAGGCCCTGGTCAAATGGGGTATTGGGTCTGTGAGGACTGATTCCCAGGTACTCCCGGGGTCAGAGAACCAAGAGGGCACCCACCTCCTTCCCCAACCACTCCCCCACTAGCTTTAACAGTTCAAAAAACTTACCGGACTGCCAATAATTTCCTCTGGCAAGCCTCCTGGCATGTAGAAATAATGTGATGGGAGGGCGGGGGGAGGAGGGAAATCACTCCCCTCCCACCTCCTAGCACATAATTTCTATAATACATGCCAGGAAGCCTGCCAGAGGAACTTAATGGCAGCCCAGTAAGAACTTTTAAAGCTAGTTTAAGGGGGTGTCTTCTCAGTAGGTACTGGGAGGGCATCTGGATCCAAATCCATGCCAAATTTGTTTTTAAAACCGATTTTGCATGGATTTGAGCCATGACTGGAAGTGCCCTTAGAGAGCTAAGCTCACCTGAGAACAGAGCTTGTTGTAGCTGTGGTGGTGGTACTGTGGCAGGGCAGTGCATGGGGCAGTTCAGGTCTCCATTGGGTCAACAGACATACATCTGAGAAAGACAGAGAGAATAAAAGCTCCATGATACTGCCATTCAAGTCAAAGAGAACAATAGAAATTTAAAAACTTAAAAACTTGGAGCATGAAAACGAGAGGTATTAGATATAAGAGTGAAGGCATCCCTTGGAGACTATAGAAAAAATCTATAATGTTTACAATGAAAAAGCTCTTGCCTTGTATATCTAATATACATAAGCACATCCTAACACAGTGGTGGACTATTGTAGTGGGTCTTTCGGCATGATATTCTGAGAGTTGCAGAGGTAACTAACATGTTTTGCTATGGGATGTTACCAGAAGGCACTTCCGGTTTTGAAAACAAATTCATGGATTTTGTTGTTGAAAATTATTTAACAGGTGAATTGTTACTCTCAAAGGCTTTCAAAGGAAGCAAACAACTAAGTTTTGGAAAAGAAAAAGTGGCTTGAGGTTTATAGAGAGGTGAAGGACAGAAAAAAATAGTCTAGAAAAGCTGTGTATGTGTCCCTAAGAATATATGCTGGAATACTCCTAAAGAGACTATTCCAAAACCAGGGCATCACCACTGAAAAGGTTTTCTCCTCAGTGGCCACCATAGCATGCTGCATTTGTCAAAGAAGCTTGAGAAGCAAACCTTTAATGAAAATCTCAAAGTCCTGTCAGCCTTAGTGGGAATATAAGAAAATATAAGAAAGCCCCCTAATTCAGATGGGAAAACAATTGGACACACAGTCTGTGATGGAATTTTTTAGACTACAGTATTTACTCTCTCATAGCTCATCCTTTGAATTTCCCCTTTACTTAAGTTACCCATGGTCTTGTAGTGGCGATGAATTTGTACAATGATAGCTCATGTAGTGCAGACATTTGTTTTGCATAATATTTGTTTAATTTAATTTATAACTTGCCTTTTAGAGTCAAGCCTTCACAACATCCACTGAATAAATATAAAATGTTTACAATAGATTTTTTAAAACTGCATGTGACAAAAACCACCGTGTAGTCGATTACAATTCAGTAGCAGCAAAATGACAATTAAAAATAGCAGCATTCAGCTGAATATAGCATCATTGGCAGAACAATCCTAAAGAGGTTTCTATAGTGTAAGATTCCATAGTCAAAATATTGTTAGGTCCAAAGTCTTTTTTGGTTGGTGTACACAAGGCAGAAGGTGAAAACATATTTTCTAGCCTCCCTCCCTATGTATTTTAATTTCCCATGTTTACCACTAATATTATGGGATTTAAGATATTCTTGCCAGGTAATGCTGTGTAAAAATAGGGACCACCTCCTTCTTGGGGTACATTTGTAGAATTAATACAGTTTGACTCCACTTTAATTGTCATGGCTTAGTCAACCTTCAAAGTAAAGGCTGTAGCTCCATCCACTATTAAAAGATGAATAAATGAGCATGCCTCATTTTCAGAGCACAGTGTATAGTTTGTGCAAAAATTGTAATACTTGATTCAATGTTGTGGTTTATTTGCAAACAAACATTACCATGGTTCTAGGCATTGCGCTAGGTATTTGTAAACTTCTTTGCAAAAGAAATATTTCTTTTCTCTGCCTCTTTGTATCACATTTATGACAAATAAGAAGAGCAACAGCCAAGCTGAAGTAATATTTCAGGAGTGCTACATATTCATTGAGGAAAAAAAAACAAGCTGCTTTTTATTTGCTCTCCATATGGTTTTGATTTTTTTTTTGCAATGTCTGGATCTGCCTTGCCTTATGAATAATGGCCTTCCATTCAATAGCTTCATTTTTCGTCTTGCTTGCAGGAGTATCCATCTGCCTTTTCATAGTATATCTAGTTATGGAGATTGTAGCCAAAATCAGGAACAGCAGTCAGGCAATGAAGGATAATGTCTGGACAGATGGGAAACCTCCAAGTTGCCTAAAGATGTCCCATTCTAAATGGTAGGAAAAGGGAGAATGCAATTGTACCAGTATTATCACCTCCTCCAACTACAATGCTAGAAATACATACTTTGCAACATGTACTTCCAAATAATTTACAAATAAAATCTAGTATAATTAAGCACTGTTCAAATGTTGTAGTTCATATGAGAGCTTCTCACACAAGGGTGGCAATGGACCTCTAGGAAAATGGTCTTGATGGAATCGGCACCTAAAAAGATGAGCAGGTAACATGTATCTGAGATTCAAACTGTTGTGCTTGGCTGCTTCACAGAGCACAGATGCTTTACAATAAAGCTCTCTAGTGTCTTAGTAAAGCTCTTTCTTTAGGTGGAGACGCTTCACAATAGAAAACTATGGAAGGCTGCTATTGAACAAAATCTTTACTGCTCCTGGCATGCACATGTGGAAGGGCATTGTACAGATATACGAGGAGTGGAATTGGATCCTGCTCAATGGGGTAACTGACAATTGCAAATATCTTCTTCATATGTGTTTGTAGAGTTTCAGAAGATGTGAGCTATACACATACTTCTATGTGCGTCAGCTCACATCTATGGAAGAGATGGATCAGAGCCCTTGGCAACAGATTGTGGGATTAGCATAACAGATTGGTAAAGTGGGAAGGAACACAGCCACTGTGCTTTTCTTATGCCACCACTATCCTGCCCCCTGAGTTAGTAGTGCAGAGAAGGTGTATGTGTTCGTTTCCACACAGGCATCTGCAAATGTGCTATTTATAATACATGTAATAATGGTCCTCCTTTAATACGTTTCTATACATAATGTAAAGGCTCACAACATTCTATTCTGAAATGGTTGCTCTGTGAAATGGATATTAGCCTGTTTATAATCATCCATCACTGCTTTGTCAAAACATTCTGGCATTCTCAAGTTATGCCAAGTATGTGTAAAACTGAGCACCGCAAAAAAGAACACCTGTGTTTGAAAGAATGCCACATTTGTTTATGCATTTTGAGCATTGACTGGATGAGGGCAAACAAACTGAAACTTAATCCAGACAAGACAGAGGTGCTCCTGATCAGTCGGAAGGCAGATCAGAGAATAAGGATCCAGCCTGTGCTGGATGGGGTTACACTCCCCCTGAAGTCACAGGTCTGCAGTTTGGTGGTCCTCCTGGACTCAGAGTTGAACCTGGAGGCCCAGGTATCTACAGTGGTCAGGAGGGTCCTTTAACATTTAAAACTTTTGTGCCAATTGTTTCTTGAGAAGCTAGATCTGGTACATGCCTGTCTGGATTATTGTAATGTGCTCTATGTGGGGCTTCCTCTGAAGAGTGCTCAGAAACTTCAGCTGGTCCAAAGAACTGCAGCCAGGTTGCTAACTCGGGCTGGCTACAGGGAGTGGACAACCTCCCATTGCAGCAGCTCCACTGGGTGCCAGTCTGTTTCTGGGCACAATTCAAAGTGCTGGTTATGACTTTTAAAACCCTAGACTGTTCAGGTCCAGGTTATTTGGCTGACCACATCCTCTTGTATAAACCTGCCTGGGCCCCGAGATCTTCAGGAGAGGCCCTTCTCTCGGTCTCAGTTCCATCTCAAGCTTGGTTGGTGGGAATGGGAGAGAGGGCCTTCTCAGTGGTTGCCCCTCGACTCTGGAACTCCCTGCTCAGGGAAGCCAAAATGGTTCCCTCCCTGCTGTCCCTCTGTTGTTGCTGTTGTTTATTTGTTCAGTTGCTTTCGACTCTTCATGACCTCATGGACCAGCCCACGCCAGAACTTCCTGTCGGCTGTCGTCACCCCAGCTCCTTCAAGGTCAAGTCAGTCACTTCAAGGATACCATCCATCCGTCTTGCCCTTGGTCGGCCCCTCTTCCTTTTTCCTTCCATTTTCCCCAGCATCATTATCTTCTCCAAGCTTTCCTGTCTTCTCATTATGTGGCCAAAGTACTTCATCTTTGCCTCTAATAATATTAATTCAGGCAGGCTTTAAAGAAGAAGGTTTTTAAGCTCACGTCAGGAGGTGCTATGGTTTTTAGTTTTGAATATGTTTTTATGGATTTTAATGTAAGCAGCTTTGAGTCTCCTTGTGGAGAAAAAAAGCGGGGAATTAATAAACATAATAAACATAATAATGATGATGATAATGATGATAAATAATACAATTCATAGTTTGAAACTTATTTTATACAGTATTTAAAATTGTTTTGTCCATGAAAGTGTGTGTACATTGATTCTCAGAAAGCAAAGGTGTCACTAACTCAGCCACTCATGTGCACAATTTTGGATTTTGGAATATTTCAGGATTCAGGATAAGGGATGCTCAAAGGGCATTATCCAACAGATGTCATAGTACCTCCAAAATCTCATTGAAAACTTCACATTAACTGCAGTGTTAAGGGAATCATATTTATTCAGAAAGGTATATTATTTTTAGAGCAACAGTACATGGTTGACGGCAACGTTAAAAGATAGGCTATTTTCAGAAGAAATGTTGACAACACTCAACAAATGAGCATCATTCAGCATTTTGAAAGGATACTTTAGCCAATGCTGCTTTTATTTAATGCTAGCAAGGTATTTACAACCAATTTTTCCCTTTTACAAGATGAGATCTCATTAATCTTTCTATTAGCTGAATAAATAATCAGCCCATTTCTTTATGACTAAGATCTAGCATGGTGAAGGCTATGGAATTGCTCTGAACATAAGGGATCAATTTTCTGATCATTCCCATACATTATTCTAACTTCAGAGCAACAGCATATTTCTCTGTTATGTTAAATTGTCACACTGGTCATTTCACTTTGTTTCTCATAACCTTGGAATGTATTTCTGATGCCTTAATTCTATTAGCTCATTCTTTTAAACATTAAAATATTTTCAGTTCTATTTAGTGAAGGATGATAGCCCACAATCATTTGTTCTGTATCATCATCATAATCACTACCACCATTATTGTGTAAAAATACACAATCAGTATTTTTATTCCTTAGTAAACAAAAAGAATTTGTTGGTGAATGCAAGGAGGGGATAATAAAAGTTTGCAATGTAAATAGAATACAGGTAGCATACAGAACTAACATGTCATTGTATCTTATATATTTTCAGTGATTCACACCAATTCACCTTCTCTATGTTGTTTCAGCTACAACAAACCAGCTCCATTGCAATTTCATGACATACAGATCTGATTTGGTTTAATGTGGAGTAAGGCTGCTTAATGCAGCCATGAACCTTGCTACCTAAAGTTGCAAGATATTCCAGGGCTTCTCTAAAGTCCTGGAGTCGGTCAACATTTTGGATGAGCAGGGCCGTAGCCAGAAAAAAATTTCAGGAGGGGTTTTGAAAATTTCGGGGGGGGGGGGATTGAACCTAAGGTAAAGGTTTCCCCTGACGTGAAGTCCAGTCGTGACCGACTCTGGGGGCTGGTGCTCATCTCCATTTCTAAGCTGAAGAGCCGGCGTTGTCCATAGACAAATCCAAGGTCATGTGGCCGGCATGACTGCATGGAGTGACGTCACCTTCCTGCCAGAGCAGTACCTATTGATCTACTCACATTTGCATGTTTTTGAACTTCTAGGTTGGCAGGAGCTTGGGCTAACAGTGGGTGCTCATTCCGCTCCCGGGATTTGAACCTGGGACCTTTTGGTCTGCAAGTTCAGCAGCTCAGCACTTTAACACACTGTGCCATCAGGGGCCCCCGCACCCTTAGTTACATGTACATAATTATGTAGTTAAAGTACGCATCATTGTTGTCATCATCATAATCACCATTGCCATCACCACCAGCCATCATCATTATTAAACAAAAATATATTATTTGCATTACAAAAAGAATATTGAGGAAAAGGCTGCTGGTAAACAAAAGAAGGACTCTGCCCCATTTGGCTTTTTTGTTATATCATGTGTGAAACGTGAGAACAGCTTGCCAAATAAATGTTAGTAAATGTGCAAAGTACCAAAGGAAGCATTTTCACTGACAAAACTGGCAAGCTGTCTCTGAGAAGATGTGAACCCCTGAACACAGTGAGTTAATATATTTTGAACTATATGCTACGATCCCTAAGTCATCCCCTCTAGCTAAGGAAACCTTTTTAATAAAACAAAAGGTCATTAGAATTAAGAGCATAAAAGCATACAAATTATAGCATAGACGTAGATCCAAGCCCGTATGATACCACATAGAGCATTTGGCTCTGTTTTAAAATTAAAAATTTAGACCCACTCAGGGGTCCTTTTTCAGTTTATACTCAACCACCTAACCTAGATTGATTGATGACGTCTGGCTGCAGTCCTCAAAACACTTACACTAGAGCCCTTGCCTGCATGAAAATGTCTAGTGGGAATGCATTGGTATAAATTAGCCTCAGGACTGCAACTCAGCTGCAACTACTCTCACTTTGTAAAGCTGAGAACCAAGCACAGGATGAGAGACTGGCATTTTATCTTCCTCTGCTTCTGTTTTTATGATAGACTATTTCAGAAAACTAGAACCTCAGATTTCTACTAAACAGATCCGAGTTTCAAAGTTCCCCAGAAATATATAAATTGTTTTCTGGAGGTGACAACCAGAAATTAGAGCAGCTGCTAATGCAGACATGGTTAATTCTAGTTCTTCTCTCTTGACAGCAGCTGTCCATGGGATTAAGAAAAGTTTCCGGTAATTGGTTTGGGAGTTTTAGTCCAACCTCCCACTTCCCAGCAATGCTTCTATCACTCCAAGTGGGTGGATTACAGTTGACCAGTCATGCTGCAAGTCCATCTACATCCTCCCCAACAGACAAGCTAAATAGATCCCCAACATATAAATCTGAAACTAGCCAGCCAAAAATGATTTGTTCAAACTCTTCAATTAATATAGCGCATTAATCTGGCTTTGGATTTAAATTAAATATTAGTCATATTTCGTCTAATAATCCCTATCAAAGAATGAAAAGCTTCCATATTACACCAATTCAAAAGGAGATTCTGAGCTACTTAACCGAAGCTTGATCTTTAATACAAGGTCTATATTGCACAGGGAATGACTGACAGAAGTGGCAAAGACGGATTTTGCTTTATTATCCCCCCCTCGCACTTCTTTCCAAAAGAATCTAGATAATAAATTTTTGGATGGAGGTTCATATCAACAATTACCAAGTTCACTGAACATGGTAAAAATGGGGTAGACTTGAAATTGGGAGTGCATGAAGCAACATTATGCTTTGTGCATGTGTGAGAAATGTGTTATGCACAATGCTCCAATATTGTTTAGTACTGTAAGTTATTATTATAGTATAGTAAGATCCCCATAAAAAGAGGTTTTATGTATATCCAAGGAAAAATAAACTCTCTGGGAATGTGCTAGATCCTTCAGCCAGATTTATGGTATACTTCCTCCAGAAGATACTATGGGCTTGTATTGGAGGACCTAGCAAATTTCTAGAGGATAGCTGTCTATGAATCTCTAGGCTCTCTGCTGGGACCAGAATTCAGACAATTTAATGGCATTTAGTTATATCTAGAGTTTCAATAACCATACTCCAACTGAGAGCATATCCCCCACAGATCTGGAGATCAAATAGTACTTTCATGCCTATTGAATAAATGTATTTAATCTATTTGATAACACTGTTATAGAAAACATGAAGCATAATTTCTACATGAGTATAGACAATATTAGGGAAAAATAATAAATATGAAACTGGGTCCTATTGTGGCCACCAATTTGATAATCCTAAATATATTGTAAAATTTGATCCAATTCTGTCTAGCTACTTTCCATTTGATTCTACAAATATTAGATACAATAGTTGCAATATATGGGTGACTGGCCTTGTTTGAAATAGATCTACCGTTAGACAAAATGTATACCCTCACATTGATTCTAAGCAATGACCCTATTTGAAATCTGCATACATATCTGGATAATTCAATACTAGGAATTATGCTCTTCTGAGGTTTGGGTTTTTTGTGTGTGATTTGAATTCATTTTAGATATATTGGCAATTAATCTCACACAACAAAACTTTATTTGAAGCAAAATATTCAGAGCACTGAATGTAATGCTTTCAGATCTTGATCTAACTCCTCAGGAGATCTTTCCTAAGAACTCCTAGGAAGAAATCTTGAATTGTGTGATTTTTTAAATAAAAAATCTGATTGAATAACACATGAAAAATATAAGCTGTCAGAAATGTTCTGCTTGAAAGGAATAATTGTTCTAATAATCACCTTCAGCTTCCTGCTACCCTCTTGCATAATAAGTTATTTGACTCACTTAAGTGGACTTACAATATGATGGCAATTTCTCTTTTCCTTCAAAAACACAGTATAAAAATCTGAGTCTCTTAATCTGAGTACCTTACAAAAGGGAAACCATTTTAAGAGTTCCCATTGAGAAATTCCTGGTTGACATTTATTCACATGAAACCACAATGCAATTTAGTCAGAATAACAGATTCTTCTTAGAAGATTCCCAGACTCGTAATAAATTGCAGAGGGTTGATTGGCTGGCATTGATGTATTGATTTTGAGAACAGCACAGAGAAATCACTAACACTAGGCATATGTCTGCATATATATATATATCAGAACAATATTTTTTTAAAAAAATCATAAAAACATATGAGTAGGGTATGATTTAGTCACACTGAGGCTATGAACCTTCCCTGTGAATAACAGACACCCATTAATGATTATTATTTCTGTAAGAATAAAAGGAAATTAATATTTTAAATGACCATTTAACCATTCCACCCTACTGTTATGAATCTCTTTGAAATGAAATTGGCAAATGAATTCTTAATGACCATATTTATATGGAAATAATAGGGACTGACACTTCATTTCCTTTAATTATTTGAAATGGCAACTTGTACTTGAAGGGTGCAAAGTTTAGGGGGCGCATGATCAAATATTTTTAGTTCCCCCTCCAATTAATGAGATTTGTTTAACAAGAAAAAATATGGAAATATTCTAAATTGTAGTGTTGTCCTCCACATCGCAAAACACTCAGTTTTCTGTAATGGCACCATGGCTGTGAATATAGGCCATTGGCCATAATGTAAGGAAAAGTCATAAGATCTAATAGCTTGGTGATTAATCATTGGCATGATAATTAAAATATGTACACATTTGCCTAAGAGATCAAGGGAGTTCAGTTAAAGGCTACGTACTAATGGCCCCATCTCACTTTGGGATAACTTCTCAAAGGAAACAGAAATGTAGTTAAAAGACTTCAAGCAGAATTCACAGTAGGAGGCATACTTTGCTTTGCTTTTTTAAAAAAAACTAATTGCTGGATTAGCTAAACCATATTGACTGAAGAAAATATGGATTTTCTTGATGCTAGTGAGGGAAAAGGTTGTTTCTGTCTCAGGAGGGGAACAAGAAGTTACACGAGAAAGAACAGATTTGAAAAAACACCATCTGAATGAAAGTTTAACAATGGGAGAGGAAACTTAAAAAAAAACTCATGAAGAACTCTGTTTCCAAAGCTCTACAAACTAATCCCCAGCACTAAAGTGAGGACTTTTGTGACATATTACAGAAATAAAAGGACATGCTTGTATCTTCTGCCTCTCAAGGACAGTAGAAATAGAGAACTTGCATAGTTTTTGAGAGAGTCTGAAAGCAACACATTACAAGTTCAATCAGGCTGGCTCTGTCAGTAACACAATCTTCAAAATAATGAAAATCTATATGTGGTGTGGTTACAATGTCTGCATATTGTGACTTGAATGGTAGGACCTTTAGGAAATATTTAGGCACATCAAGCTGAATGAAGGTGACATAAAGGACTGCGAGCAAAACTGTACAGGCAGTCCCTGAGTTACAAACATCTAACAAATGACCCATAGTTAAGAATGGGGGTTAGACAACAGGAAGTGAGATAAATCTACCCCTTAGAAGGCAAATTCACTCCTGAAAGAGATAGAGGAGAGGTTCTCCACTGAAGCTTTCTTGCTATTCCTTGTTTCCATAAGAAGGAAAATGATTCAAAATCCAGTTATCACAGGGACAGAAATAGAGGTGAAATCTTCAGAACAGGGGACAAAGAGCAAACCAAATACCACTGGGATGTTAACACTTCTATATACAGTAAAGTCTCACTTATCCAAGCCTTGCTTATCCAAGCCTCTGGATTATCCAAGCCATTTTTGTAGTCATGATATTTTGGTGCTAAATTTGTAAGTACAGTAATTACAACATAACATTACTGCGTATTGAACTACTTTTTCTGTCAAATTTGTTGTATAACATGATGTTTTGGTGCTTAATTGGTAAAATCATAACCTAATTTGATGTTTAATAGGCTTTTCCTTAATTCCTCCTTATTATCCAAGATATTCACTTATCCAAGCTTCTGCTGGCCCGTTTAGCTTGGATAAGTGAGACTCTACTGTATCTAAAAAAAACCCTGTTTCGTTTGTCTTAGCAAAAATTATGTAGCCCCCATTTTGAATCTAATGTTTTTGAAAAGTCGTAAGGGGTCAATGCCAAAACTATTACGGAGTTCCAAAAAGGTTGTTAGTTTTTTGTTAAGTTATTCACCCATTTGCGCCAATGGGGACACTAATGGAGCTCCTTCCTCCTTCAGTTTTAGGTCTATCATGCTGAAACTTGCTTCAATTGCAGCACATGTTTACTACTCTAAGCCCCCCAAGTTTCAGAACATTTCATGTATCCACTGACCTTTTGGAAAGTTTTTACAGTTTCATGAACAACATTTTTTAAAAAACTACAAGAGCTATCTCCTTGAATTTCTATATTCAATTATACAACATAACCAGGTCATAATTCTCCCCAAGTTTCAGAAACATTTACTCATCCACTGATAGTTATGGAATTTTAACCAACATAAACTTAACTACTATTTAACTGAAAGATCCCAGTGGCCATCCAGTCCAACCCACTTCTACCAGGCAGGAAAAGCACAGTTAAAGCACCCCCAACAGATGCCCATCTAGCCTTTGAATTAATAATAACAGGAACCTAATAGGTAAACTTTGGAGTTGCTGCCTCTTAACTTTGCCTACCTTACAGGTTGGATTCAAATCTCAACAATTGCCCTTTATCTTGAAATCCCTTTAGAAAATGAACATGGATTTCCCTCCACCAAAACTTTCTAAACCCGGTCTACTTCACATATTCATTTCCCATTACTCGGGTGTGAACTATTTGACAAGAACAAAGTTGAATCCCAACACAAAGCATTATCAAAATACAGTACTGTCCATTCTTTTGTTTCTACTTCTTCTAATTTCAACAATAACATACCACGATTGTAATATGTTTTGTTTTCTTTTTAAAAAAATATTGAAAACATTTGCCAGAACAGAACTTGATTTCACCATCATGACTACAGAAGAAGGAAAAAAGGTGGGAAGAGGGGTGGGGGCAAAATAATAATTGGGATGGGGGTTGGGGTGGGGGGATAGACATCGACTCCAATCAGACATGTGGACATGTGGTCCAGAAGAAGAAAGACAGCACATAATAAAACACCAAGAACTACCATTACCCTTCACCCAACCTATAACATACAGAATAAAATAAACAAAAAACAGACCAATAAATAAATAAATAAATAAATAAATAAAAGACTTCAATCTATTGTATGTTTTAAATAATGTTCTCTAATTAGCCTTATATCTGCTATCTTGTTTTTCTTAAATGTTGTCTCTACCTCCTTTGCAGCTTAATCTGAGGCAATCTTTTAGCCATTCGCTCTTATCTATTTTGTCTTCATATTATTTTACAGTTTTCATTTTTTAGATAATTTTTAATTTGTTCCCAATCTGTTGGGTTTTTTGGTCTACCTTGGTTATGTGATAACAAATATGTTAGTTTATCCATGTTCATAATCTCTAAGACTTTGTTAAACCACAATTTTATCTCTGGTCTATTTTTCCCCTCCAGTCTTTTGCGTATGTCATTCTCACCACCGTTATTAAATAATTAAACAGAATGTCCTTGTTTTTGCCATTTTCTATATTGTATAGCCCTAAAAGGAAATATTTGGGGTCCAAATTAATTTTAATTTGTAGCATCTTTTATATCCTCTGGTGTATTTCCTCCAGAAATTCCTGGCCTTTTCACATGTCTACCAGCAGTGGAAGAACATACCCCCCTGTACTCCACACTTCCAGCATTTGTTTGAGACTTTTTTTTTGGTAATACCTTGATAATTTTTTTGGCGGGGTGGGGGTGGTCAAATACCATCTGTAGAAGATTTTTATCCAAATTTCTTTAAGGTAGGCCAAATAGGTAAATTTTAATCTATAACTCCATGACTTTTCCCACTCTTGGTTTATTATAGGCTTCCCTATATTTTTTGCCCATTTGGTCATACATTCTTTTATTAATTCCTTTTTCTGTCACCCATTCTAAGAATTTTTTGTATATTTTAGTTATGATTTTACTTTCTGATTGTATTATTTTATCCCAGAACGATTCTTTGTCCTCAAATCCTTCCTTCTTGTCTGTATTAAAGTAGTCCTTTAATTGTAAATATTGGAACCACCCTATATTTTGGATTTTTTGGTTTATATCTTCTTGTGTTTTTAATTTATAGTTTCCCTTTTCCTTTATCAGAATGTCTTTGTACTTTGGCCAGTTTGTACCTCCTGTTTCCCTTCTATGGGAAGCCTTTAGAGGGGAGACCCATAATGGAATTTTTCGAATAGATTTCCCTTATATTTTTCCCATATTTTTATTATTGAAGAGTGGATGAAGTGATTCCCGAAGTTCTTTTCTACCCTTCTTTTCCTGTATCACGTATATGCATGCCATCCTGCTCTAAGATCAACACCCTGTCAGTAATCTAGTTTTCTGAAGTGTTGTCCAATCTCGAGCCCACATTAGACTGCATGCATCATGGTATAACTGTAGTTCAGGGAGGGCCAGTCCTCCTCTGCATAGGCCCTAATCGTCTGCATAGGCCCTAATCTTATAATTTTCTTTCTTTATTTTTGCTCCTTTTAACTCTGAATCTTCCCTAATGGTATTAAGTAATATTTGTAGTGCAAAAATAAATAATAACGGGGAGAGCAGGCAACCTTGCCTTGTTCCTTTTGAGATTTTAATAAGTTTTGAGTCTAATGTGTTTACCTTAATTTTTGCCTTTTGTTTGTCGTAAATTCTATTGATCGCATTACTAAATTTGAAATCCATGTCTAATTATTTGATTAATAATTTGAAGAAATCCCAATTTAAATTATTGAATGCTTTTTCCATGCCAATTGCTAATAATGCTATTTCTTCTTTATTTGTTTTTCGTAATATTCAATTATATTTATAATTTTCCTAACATTATCTTTCAATTGTCTCCCTGGCAAAAATCCTACTTGATCCTCCTTGATCTGCTCCTTCAGGAATTCTTTCATCCTTTCTGCCATTATTCCCATAAAAAATTTTATAATCTTGATTTAAAAGTGATATAGGTCTACAGTTTTTCATATTTAGGGTATCTTGGCCTTCTTTATAAATCATTGTTATTGTTGCTGATCTCCATGTAGCTGGGATTTCTTGATTCTCTAAAATCCTATTCATTATTTTTTTTTGAGGTGTGGTGTTAATTCTTCTATGAATACCTTATAATATATTCCAGTTAGTCCATCTGTGGACCCGGGGCTTTGTTCCCATCTATTTTTCTAATAATTCTTTTGATTTCTTGTTCAGAGATTTCTTTATTTAGTAATTCTCTTTGTTGGTCTGTAATCTTCTCTAACTTTTGTTTACCTAGAAATATTGATATGTCTTTCTTTCTTATTTAATCTTTAGTATAAGGTTTACTATAACATTTGTTGAATTGATTGGCTATTTCTTGTTCAGTAGTGTATTTTTTTTCCTTCTGATTATATTTCAGATATAAATTGAGCCTGCCTTTTCCTAATCTTCCATGATAACCACCTGCCTGGCTTATTAGCATTCTGAAATTGTTGTTGTTCTATGAATCTTAATTGTTTCTCTAATTCTTCTATTTCTAAACAAGTTTTTTTTGTTTAGCCAGTATCTCTAATTCATATTTTATTGTCTTATTCCCTGGATTTTCTTTTAATTTCTTTTCTCCCTGCCTAATCTCCTCTATCACTTTTTTGTTTTCTAATGCTTCACCCATATTCTGTCTTGGACATTTGGCAGCAGCAGAGGGAAGGCCTTTACTCTCCCGCTCTGGGCAGCAGCTTAATCTTGGTTCCCCAGTGGGAGAGCAAAGACTTGCAGCTGCAGTTCATGTACAGGGAGGAGGAGGAGGAGGAGACACAAGGCGGTAAGCAGAGAGAGAGAGAGAGAGAGAGAGAGAAAGCAAGAAAGCAGCATCCTATTCTGTCCTCCTCCCCTCCCTCCCTTCCCTCTTGGTCTCTGCCTGTCTCTCTCTGGGCCAGCCATGTGCTGGAGGGCTTTTTCCTTGCTCAGCCATCCAGGCAGGCATTCTTCCCTCCCTCCCTCCTGGGCCTCACCATCCTCTTGGGGCCCTTTGGGGGAACCAAATTCAGGCCTTTTGTGGGGAAAGCAGTGTCCACAACAGAGACCTGGAGTCACCTACAAGACTTACATAACTCTTCCAAAAAGTCATAGGTGAGTATTTTGATTCTTAAGTTTTTGCATGGGTGCTGCTTCCAGTTCAAAAATCCTGTCATATGTATGGATCTTACAAAATAGATCCAACATACGATGCACAAATGACTTTTTGCACAGCCCTAACACCCCCCCGATATATATAATGTTACACTTTAAAAATTACCTGTTCTGACTTACATACAAATTCAACCTAAGAACAAACCTACAGAATGTATCTTGTTCATAACTTGGGGATTGCCTGTACTCAAGATATAAACATTCAATCTCCTTTTTAGGGTGAAAAAAGCAAGGTATTGCCATATAAGGTTCAGGAAAAGGAAAAAATGTGCACATCTGGCAAAATGATATTAACAAAAATTCGTAGTCTAGAGCCAGGGTGGAAGCCAGGAGGAAGAATGGTGAGAAGTATTGAGTCTATGGAGACAGCTTATTATAGTGGCTTCAGTATTGGATTAGGACACTGGGTGACTAGGGTTTGAAGCCTCCTTCAAACATGGAAACATTGGGTGACCTTGGACAAGTCATAATTTTTCTGCCTCAGAAGAAGGCAATGACAAACCCCCTGTGAAGAAATCTTACCAAGAACACCTCACAACAGTTTCACCTTAGGATCGCCATGAGTCAGCAATAACTTGAAGGCATACAACAAGAAGACTTCTTGCTTTTGTTTAATGACAAAGATCTCATTCATTTTACAGGTCACAGAGTGTTCCAATAGGATCTGTGAAACAAAGACTTGGCTTAAGGAATCTTCCTGATGGATCCAGTGTATTTCAACTATCATTGTTATATCATTAATGTACATCCACTATCACGATTAAATGAAATCTGATACTCATTACAATCAGACAAGACAGACATATTTTTGACCTTCTCCAGCAACATGCTGACTCCAAAATTCTGACTACTAACATTAAACCATCACTGTATTTCTACAAAATTGCCATGTCACATTTCTTCATTTGCTAGTCAGTGAACATTCTGAAGGCAAATATTTGATATTATTAATAATGCTAGAGTCTGGAGTTAAAGATTAAACAAGGGATACAAAAATCCTTGCAAAAGTTTAAAAACATCATTTAGCTTTTTTGTAGAACTATGCAAATCAATGTCTGAAATAAAGCCCAGAAAAAAAAACCTGTATTTTAAAATATATTTGAATTCCTCTTTCGTTCTATTTAACCCTCAGTCTTTTCCTGCTAAATGTTTGCCCTGGAGCCTGCTGTGAAGAAAATAATGAGAGAAACTATTTAAATCCCTAAAATATTGTCAGTGGCTTTTTTCTTCCTTCATTACCTTGCAATTGCCATGAGCAGCATGCAAAATCTGATTTCTATCCCTTCTTTTTGGATCAGCATAAAAATGTTCAAACACTGCACAAATTAGAGCAGTTGTATTATACCTTCTAAATATTTATTTATTTGATTGTTATTCTATTTTACCAGACATCTCAAAGATGCTGAAGCTGGATAGCTCTCCTTAATATTATTAGGGGATACTAATGGTAAGTATATTAGCTCAATAGGTATGCTCATTGAAGGAACTAGACAAGATCGTCAAATGTAAAGATATATGGTTTAATTGCTTAGCCAAAAGTGAGGTGTGTATTACAATTGATGGCACATTAGAATCACACTCGTAAACCCACCTGTGCCTCTTTATCAGAGACTAGTGAACACACCAGCGTCAGTCTGAGGGAGGAGTGGAGGTTTTTAAGGCCCAGTGAATGAGACCAGTTGGGAAGCCACTGCTCCTCCAGCCACTGCTCCTCCAAGTCATTCTGCCTTGGCTGACAAGCAAGGGGAAGCTCCCTCCACCTAATAGAGGGGTGGCAATTTCACAGCTGGCCTAATTCTGCTGTGAATGAGGCCAGCTGGGAAGCTATGCCTATCTGCTAAGCTGAGGACATTGGTTTCACCAGCCTTGGCTTGTCAGAAGGGTGCTTCTTCTCCTTGACTATTTTGCCTTGGCTGGCAAGCAAGGAGAAGGGGCGCCCCTCTGCCTCGCCGATGCTGGTGAACTTACCAGTTTCGGCTCAGCAGAGGAGTGCAGCTTCCCAACTAGCCTCCTAATCATTCATGGGACATTCAAACCCTCCATGTATTGAAGGTCTTGTGAATGAAGCCAGTTGGGAAGGGCACAAGACTGGTGAAGGGACTTGGCTTCCTCTCTCTTATCAACCCTTCAGCTGCTTACCTTGGTCAGGCATATAGTGAAAGGGCCCACAAGTGAGAGGAAGCCAAACCCCTTCACCAGCCTCAGGCCCTTCTCAACAGTTGGGAATGGAGAGACTGTCAAAGGGGTGAAGCAGCTTTCCCTCACTTATTGGACCTTCAGCAACCTGCTTTGATGAGGCAAACAGCTGAAGGGTTGACTAGCAAAGGAAAGCCAAGCCCCCTTGCCAGCCCCATGTCATTACCAACATCTGGGAAAGGTACAAGGCTTGCAAGGAGACTTGACTTCCCCTTGTCAGTCAGCTCTTTTGCTTATGACCTGATAGAGGCAGCTTCATGCTGTTCCCAACCTGAGGTTGGCAAACAGTTGAAGGAGCTTGGTTTCCCCTTATGGTCGGCCATTCCCCTGCTTGTCACAACAAGGCAGGCATAGAAAAAGCCAACTAACAAGGGGAAACCAAGATGCTCATCTCTTCACCAGTCTCAGGCTGGCATGGGGCTGAGGAAGGAGCAAAAGAAAGTGGTTTCCTCTTGCATGGCAAACCTTCAGCAGATTGCCTCAATCAGACAGGCAGAGGAAGGGCTACCCAGCAAGGGAAAGCCAAGTCTCTTTGCCTGCACAATACATGTGCTTGCAATTTTTTTTTTGGGGGGGGGGATGCGATGGTGCACTCCAACCTCCCAAAGAGTGCTGGTGCACCACGGAACTAAAAATCCCAGGATCTCAGAGTATGAACTGTGGCAGCTAAAGTGGCATAAAGTGGCTTAAACTCTACAGTGTATATATACTCTCAACTTTATAGCAATTAACCACCACATTTAGTTTTGAAAGCAGCCTTTGGAATGTTTGAAAAGAGAGATTATTTGTGACAAAACTACAGTATATGTTATACCAAATGTGTAAGATGTAGCTCCATCTCTCTTGTACTTTAAATAATTATTAGTACTAAGGTCACAATATATGGGGAGGTGAGTGCAGTTTGTCTGTGGATTTCTTCACTTGCATTAATAATTTCCATATCGCCAATAATCACTTTCAAGAATACCTGTTAGAGCTATAGGATGAATAGTGTAGATCCATATACTGCAGATTCAAACTGCAAAGAAATGCATTATGAGAAATGGAAAAGACATTCATTATTATTTTTTCCTAGGTCAAAATATGTTTCCTATAATCAAAAAACATAATTGCATGGACCAATGAGCCAGGAAGAATGTGTAGTTTTGCCCCAATATTTGAATGTTCCAAAGTGCGGTGTAAAAATTATTATGAATATAAAAACATGTGGCTTTTCTGTGCAAAACACCATTTTCTGAGCAAACTGCTTCCACTACAGTGAATATTTATTTTTCTGTGCAGAAGTTTTGCTTAAAAACTTTTTGTCTATGCAGAATGATTCCTTCACAACATGTTGGGGCATTCAAATATTTTCTTCCACAATAGAAAAAGAAACTTACTGTATTTCCCCCTTTTAATGTATGAAGATAAATTGTTGAGGATTTACATCTGTAGCTAAGACTAAATCTTGGTATAAGAGCTTTGTTCAATCCTTAGCATAATATTTACTAACACCTATTTACAACATAATATTATAGCATAATATTTACAACACATATATAGTACCCAAAGGGTTACATTTCCTGTATGATATAGGTGTGGAAAGAATAATTAATTAACCTCTTCCTGGGCTTCCAAGCTTACTACTAATTGAATCAGTGATTGCTGACAAAAAACCCAGCAATTTTTTCTGCATAAATAAAATCACACTGATTTTTAGAACATATGACATCACCGACTTTTGCTTGTTTTGAATATTGAAGCAGAGGGTGATCAGCAATATTTTTGCATGGTATTTCCATTGGCACCTGTGTCTGTCATGTACGCTGGCTCTGACGTATGGGACTTCATTGGCAACTGTTCACATATGCCAAAACCTTCATCATTTGTAATTAAAAATAAATAAACAAATACATAAATAAATAGCGCTGATTGCTTCACCAAGCACAGGTAGGTAGATATTTGATAGTGACAGATGTTCATAAACATCAATAAAGAAAATATGGACCATAGCTGCAGTTTAGCTGTAACCTGGCAATCAAAACATTATTTATACAACCATTTTAAACATGTTCCCAAGATCTGGTTGCCATGGATGTTGACCATGTTCTATCTAGTTGCTATGAATATTAACATCTATCTTAAACTGTTTACATGACTGTTGTCTATAACTATAGTTAGATTTATTGATTATCATTATAAGATATAAAGTAGTATTTTAATTACTGGTGGCTCAAATATGCAGTTTTTAAGCAATCAACTGAGTCTAGATTTCTTTCCTTGTGCAGAAGATCCGTGTTGGCACTCACTGATATATAGATCCATTAATTCAGGTAACCAGTCTGTGCCTACACAGAAAAAAAAACATGAGTGAATTGCTTCCAACAAAATAAAGATGGATGCCAGTACAGATAGGTAATCTTCATCTAATGTTGAATATCTCACATTGGTTTGAGGTCATTGGGTTTAGATGTGTTTCTTGTAATAGACCAAAGGAGATAACTGTTGTGCACATATGAAAAGTCAAAGCAAATTAGGAGACAAAGCCACCTCATGTCATTAGATGGTCATTTGTTTTGTTTAAAGAGCCCAATGTCTTTTAGCCACTAACAAAGTTGGCTTTAGAAAGCCTAGGCAGTTTGACAGCAATTTATTTCTAGTATTATGAAACTTATGGAACAAAGAAGGCATCTGGTAGCTCCCACCTATGAAAATATGAATGTGACACAACTCCAGCATGGCCAAAGTAAAAAATGAATGATGCTAATTAATAATGAACAGTTGGAATGCTAGGATAAATGTTATCTCTGTTAGAAAGAAAGGGACCAGGGAAAATACATACTTTCTGTCTTTCTTTTCCTATCCTTTTCTCAATATGGTACTCAATGTGTTTTATAGTATAAGTTCAAAAGCAAGCTAAAACAGTAGACAGGCAGTCCCCAAGTTATGAACAAGATAAGTTCTTGTTCTTAAGTTAAATTGTTCTTTGTTCTTAAGTTAAATTGGTTCGAAGTTTGGGAGTCCTTCTGGATTCATCACTGGGCCTGGAATCTCAGGTTTCGGCAACAGCAAGGGAAGTTTTTTGCACAATCAAAACTTGTGTGCCAGCTGTGCCTGTACCTTGAGAAGCCAGACTTGGCCATGGTTGTCCATGCTCTTGTTACATCTTGAATAGATTACTGCAATACACTCTACGTGGGGTTGCCTTTGAAGACTGTTCAGAAATTCCAAGTAGTACAATGGGCAGTAGCCAGATTGCTCATCGGAGTGGTGTACAGGGAACATACAACTCATCTGCTGCATCAGCTCCATTTGCTGCCAATTTGCTACCGAGTACAACTCAAAGTGCTGGCTTTAGCCTATAAAGCCCTAACGGTTCTGGCCCAGCTTATCTGTCTGAACATGTCTCCTTCATGAACCAGCCTGGATGTTAAGATCTTCTGGGGAGGCCCTGCTTTTGGTCGCACCTCCTTTACAGGTGTTACTGGTAGGGACGAGGGACAGGGCCTTTTCAGTGGTGGGCCCTCAGCTGTGGAACTCCCTTCCATGTGACATCAGCCTCTTCTCTCCTGGTCTTTAGAAAGAAAGTTAAAGCTTGACTTTGGAACCAAGCATTGGAGAATAGTTAAAGTGCATGCAACATGGAGGGCAACTAAAATGATCAAAGGTCTGGAGAACAAGCCCTATGGGGAGCGGCTTAAAGAACTGGGCATGTTTAGCCTGCAGAAGAGAAGGCTGAGAGGAGACATGATAGCCATGTACAAATACATGAAGGGAAGTCAAAGGGAGGAGGGAGCAAGCTTGTTTTCTGCTGCCCTGCAGACTAGGACGCGGAACAATGGCTTCAAACTACAGGAAAGGAGATTCCACCTGAACATCAGGAAGAACTTCCTCACTGTGAGGGCTGTTCGGCAGTCGAACTCTCTGCCCTGGACTGTGGTTGGAGGCTCCTTCTTTGGAGGCTTTTAAATAGAGGCTGGATGGCCATCTATCGGGGGTGCTTTGAATGCGATTTCCTGCTTCTTAGCAGGGGGTTGGACTGGATGGCCCATGAGGTCTCTTCCAACTCTACTATTCTATGATTCTATGATTCTATGCAGCTGTGAAGTCAAGGTAATTAGAATGGCTCTAGGATTTGAATGGCTTTTAAGCAGAGGCTGGATGGCTATGTGTCATGGGTGTTATATTAAAGCAATTAAACCATCTTTTTTAAAAAAAATTAAATTGTAAATAGTGCTATGTAAAATTATACAAACGTTCAGAACACTTTCCATTGGTAACACATGTTTACATTCTTCCTCCTTTTTCTCCCTCCCCTCCCCTCCCCTCCCCTCCCCTCCCCTCGAACAGTTTACAAATTAAAAACCATCTTCATCTCCTGGGAAAACTCTCACCCAAAGCTTTAGACAGGCTAATATGAGAACATATAATAGGCTGGACCTATCTTGTATGAGACTTTATAGGTGGCAATTAGCACTTTGAATTATTCCAAGAAAATG
The DNA here is from genome assembly GCF_035594765.1 of Anolis carolinensis. Taxonomy (NCBI): domain Eukaryota; kingdom Metazoa; phylum Chordata; class Lepidosauria; order Squamata; family Anolidae; genus Anolis; species Anolis carolinensis. The sequence goes on along the minus strand of NC_085844.1, from coordinate 158,602,109 downwards.
TTAACCAGTGAAGCTGTTTCAGTAAGAGAGCTAGATGATTCCTATACCCAAGCCTGGACAACAATATATCTATAGCTGTTGTTGACCTGCTTATGTTGCTTAACAGTTTCCAAAGAGTGCACTACAGTAATCCAAATAGGATGCAATCAAGGCATATGTTGCTATGGTCAGAACTGATATCTCAGGCATAGCTGACATACTAATTCTAATTCTTCAGATAATCCCCTTACCACTGTTGAAACCTCTACCTTTAGTCCCAGGGCAACTTTAAGAGGTTGCACAAGAAATGTAACACCTTCCAACACAGGCTGAATCCTTAATCACACTTTCCTGAACGTACCCTTCCATGAAAAACTAAAGTCACCATAGAACAATGCCTCCAAGTTCTATCATAGAAAGATAGCCAGGAAAGATACCATGGTTGATAATACTGAAAACTGCCAAGAGATGTGGCAAGAGAATCAAGACTACCCAGTTACTGGCAAAGACTAGCCACCATAATGACCAAAGCAATTTCTGTCCCATAGGCAGGACTGAAGCCAGGCTGAGATGGATCTAGATTGAGATGGATGTAGATAAGATTTCTACAAACTTCAGAACTTTTCTCAGAAAAGTGACATTAGGTACTGGCTGGTAGTGGTATTTTGAAAACATTCTTCACTAAGGAGCTCATCACATCCTCTGGAAACCGTTTCTGCAGCAAGATATCCACAATCTCCTTTACCAATACAACTAGTCTGTCTATCATATCTCTTATCTCTTCAAGGATTTTTTCCAAATCCTCATAGTGAAAAGCTCAAAGGTATCCATATCACTGAACAAGCTGGAGCCAAGATTATATTTGCTAGATCTGTATTAGCAATAACATCCAGGTCAGAGGAAATCCAAGCTATTTTTGTCTACAAAGGTCTTGCAAATTCTTCCCAGAAGACTCTAAAGTAGTCTGCATTCTCTTTTGTCTGCATTCATTTCATAATTGCCAGCTTTCTTATATACCAAGGACATTGCTTATCTCTATTCCCTGGTAGCCAACATACAGGCACGATCATGTCCACTTCCACAGACATTTCTTAATTCCAGAAACCAACAAGGGTTTTGACAGATAACCTGCTATCTCAAAAAGAAGCCATCAGGAAGCCATCTGGATCCATAAACCTCCTGAGATGGACTAGCCTTGAACATTATTATAATCATCAGGCTTGAGCATTGTTGTGGGTGTGCTAAAGTATGATACCAATAAAATGAATGTGACAATCAATCAAACATTGTCATTTACATGCTGGCTTTCTAATGTAATAAAAAGAAAAATGTTTCAAACACGAAGAGAAAGGGGGGGAAGAAAAAAGGAAGCAAGGGAGGATATAATATAAACTGAGAAATTGATTATGGAACGATGGGAAATCAAACATAATTTCCACTTCATCAGACATAAAATTTTTGGAAGAGCCTTGGGTTTTTTTTTCCATTTCTTTTTCAGCAGGTATATTACATTATGCCTTTTGGTACAAAAATTATACAATTAAATATATTTCTTGCCTGCTTTTGATCTCCCGGGAGGCCTAAACCATAGTGAATAGGGCTAGCGCAGGCAAAGCACTTTGCTGATCATCCCTTCTATCAATGTACACAATGAACAAAATAATCCAGTACCTCACTTGACTGATTAACAATTTAAATTCTCAATTTTAGAGGTTCAAATTAGCGTTAAAACACTTTGAAAAACTCTAATGGATTTAATTAAACTAATTAAATTAAGATTTTTCAGTATCTTTTACAACTTTATGTTTTAGGGACAATTAATCCTATACAGCCCTGAAGAAGTACATTTTGTAACAATGATCTTTATATAAATTAAACAATTAAATGTACTAGATTTATATCACACCTTCTGTTCTTGGTGCATTCTTCAGCACACTGTGAAGTTAAGTGCTGAAGAAAAGGAAAAACATAATCAATGGGTATGAAAATTCAAAATGAAATGCAGAAAAACCATTGCTAGATAAGGACTACTATCTTATGCACACTTACTTGGTGAAAAGGCCTATAGAGGCAAATGGAGCAAGAATGGAACTGGATGAAAAATTCCAACCTCTCTCTCATAAGGACAACTTTATGTGTCTGTACCCTCCTGTACCCGTGACGGAACAGATCAACAAGAAAAGCCAAGAGGAATGACCTAAGACTTGAGTAGTGGGCAAGAAGAGGTAGAACAATTAGGTAGTGACAAGGAAGATTCTAAGCAAAAATGAAATGGAAGTGAAAGAAAAACAGGTCAACAGACTAACTTATTTCAAGTAAGCTCGGAAAGATTGGCCTTTAACAATTTTTATGATAAAAGACCAGGAGTGGTGGAAAGAAGAACAAATGGCATGGAGTAAAATTAATAGATGATATGTAGTTTTTTAAAAAATCGGTGAGATTGGTAAACTTGATACCACAACTTCTTAGTAGTTAACCGAGAATAGTGTCTGGAAGCAGTGAAATGAATTTTGTCATATATAAGAAGACAATACCTCAGAATATATGTTTTTAGGTAAATATTTTATACCAAACTAATTTATGTATTTTCAGTTAAGAATACTATGAGTAGACAACAAAGATGATGAGAATCGAGATGACTAAGCTGAAGGTATTTAAGGAATATCAGTATTGTTTTAGTGTGTTTAATGTGTTTATATTGATAATGTATGGAGTGTTATTCATAAATTTGTTTACTAAAATTTACAGTGTGTTTAAAAATGATTTAAAAAGAAATTTATCCAATACTGCTGGATAAACAAGAGCGTAGGTTACCTCCAATGAGACTGTATCAACTACAGCATTCAAGTTGGAACAAATCTGAGCAATTTTATCTGCAAAGTGCAAATTCTTCACAATGAGCTGTTGACTGCTTACTGCTTTGGCCATTTTCCCAATCCAAGGGTCAGCCTGCAGAGGTGACAGAAAAATCCCCAAGAGCACCAGGAAGCCATTTGAATTCATCAACCTCCTGGGGCAGACCATTTTAATTTGTTCCCCATCCCTGCAGAGGTTCTGATTCCTAGTGAATCTAAACCTAACAAAGGTAATGATATGTATATGACCGCAAAACTGTGGAGAGTCCTCCCCACCATGATTACTATAATTTATGTATTTATTTCCCATACTTGTATCCAGCCCTTCTCACCCCAAAGAAGACTCAGGGCGCCCTCACAATCAGCAACAATTCGATGTCCAACATACAATTCCAAAAATAACAATTGCAATTAAAACCAAAGGTTAAACATAGATTAATTAGGACAACAATTAAAATCACGCATTCCATCCAGTGCAGAAAACAAGGTCCAGAGTGTGCTCAACAGAATGAGTAGGACTAGTCACCACATGGGACAGATCCATGGTTATTATAGAGGCCTTAAAGACCTGAATCACTTCTGACACATCAGTCTCAGCATGAATGTTGAAGTCTCCCAGCACTATTAACTGCTGAGACTCCCAACACCAACCTTGAGACCACTTTGGTTAACTCAGAGTGAGCAGTGGAGTGGGTGGTACACTAACAAAATCCCTATTCTGTCCCAGGAAAACACCTTTAGTTATACATTCTCAAACCCTACAGATTGTGAGATGAGGCACCTGAACAGGGGGATAGAATCATGATGGACCATTACAAGACTAACTCCCCACCCCTCAGATCACATGTGCTCCTGTATGCGCGCGCGGGGGGGGGGGGGGAGTGTCCTGGAACCAATCAGAACAGATACCAAGGGCCCACTGTATTCAGTTTTGCCTGCCATGTTCCTCATAACTGTTCAGTGCAAACTGAAGAGATCCAATGAAAGCTTTAAAATTATTTTAAAATAATGAACATAATGAAAACTTCCCAATTCTGGACAAAAGAGAATCCATGAACCTAATGAGATAGGCATATTAATATTGCTCTGTAAAAATCCAGTCACAAAACATGCTAATTATGTTTCCATTCTTCATATTAATGAGGGCTGAGTTAGGTGACAATTTTTTATTTACCTACTAAAATTTTGCATTTCAACCAGTGATTCTAAAAGAATAGCATTACCAATGGTACACTATTCTGGGGAACACTAACCAGAAACTTGGGAAATTGCCCAGAGCAATTAAGGACACTTACCAGGGATTAGAAAAGAGATGGAAATGAAGATGAGACAGATGAGGGAGAAGTTTGTTGTTGACATGAAAAGGGAAAAGAATCCACCAACAGAACTAGGATTAATAATGAATTATATTTGTCTTTTTGGCAATCTGGCAAGTCCTGTCAAACTGGCTGTTAGAAATAATCGCTAATGGAGATCATCACAGGTCTTTCTTTGTGATCTCAGAGCACAATAGGCTTGAGCCAGTGGAGTTTATGGGTGCTGTGTGCCTTCAAGTCATTTCTACTAACAAGTTTACTTGGCAAGGTTTATTTTGAGGAGGTTTGCCATTGCCTTCCTTTAAGGCTTACAAGGTGTCATTTATCCAAAACCACTTGGTGGGTTTCCATGGCAGAGTGGGGATTTGAATCCTGGTAACTCAGTTTTAATACAACACTTAAACCACAATACTACACTTCAATGGGGCCTATCACTAAGTAAATAAATATAAATGTCTTTTTTTTTTCTCTCAGGAGCAACTTGAGAAGCTGAAAGTCACTTCTGGTGTGAGAGAATTGGCCATCTGCAAGGACGTTGCCCAGGGGGACTCTTTGATGTTTTTAATGTTTTTATCATTCTTGTAAGAGGCTTCTCTCATGTCTCCACATGGAGCTGGAGATGATAGAGGGAACTCATCCGTGCTCTCCCCGGGTTGGATTAGAACCTGCAACTTTCAGGTCAGAAACCCAACCTTCAAGTCATCAGTTCTGCCAGCACAAGGGTTTAACCCACTGCACCACCGGGGTTCCTATGTAAATGTCTGATTTGTTGTAAGTGTTTTTGCCTGTGAAACCCCTGTATTCTGAAAATGTGGCTTTTCTGCCATTTCTAAAATCTAGTAATATTAGACAAATATTCTTGGTGATAAGTCAGGATGAGATTGCAATGATTTACTTTTTAAAAATGCTTTCATCCGTTGCCAAGATGAAATGATAACCTTTACTAAGATTACTTAAGGAGTTTTACTTCTGGTTCGCTACAAGGTAACTGTGATTATCGAGAGCAGCCCTGAGGCATAATGATAGTGAGCATTGTCTAAGGCAAGTGTTCATTGTGATATAAATAATTTGATCTGGTCTGAATCAAATGTCCCATGTAAGAATGTGTAATGGTCTCCTTGTAAACAAATTCAAACATTTATTTTGTGTAACTGTATCAATCAATAAATCTCTAAGTTTTAATTTTTGTCCCAAACTTCTGGTTGTTGGCTATTGGAAACAAATGTTTGGACTCCAGATGCTATTTAGAAGTTATTTAGATAAAAATAACAATAAAAAAATGGAATCATGGGGAAAAACTGAAGCAAAGAACAGTTGTAACATTTGTTTGTATTTCTTTGTGAAAAGAATCCTCACAATGAAATTTTGTATTCATGTATTGTATTCATCTCTCTCTCTCTCTCTCTCTCTCTCTCTCTCTCTCTCTCTCTCTCTCTCTATATATATATATATATATATATATATATATATATATATATATATATTAGATATATAGATACATTTAGGTATATAGATAAATAAATATATAGATAAATTTTTCTTACTGAAATTTGCTTTGTTTCTTATTGTCACTAATCTGTGCATTCTTGTGCTCACCTACATTGCAAAACCTACATTGCAAAATCCATTATACTAAAATAATACTGTGTTTCATACAATACCTTTATCCAGAAAGTGCCTGTAATTTATATCTGCATTAAATTACAAACTGGATACATCTGTCCGCTACCCATTTTCAGGACTCTGTATAGATTGGATATCCCTTATCAAAATCCATAGTATTCTAAAATTCAAAATTGTCTAAATGGATGACTTATACAGAGACACTTTTGTTTCTGACAGTTTAGTGTACAGATATTTTTTTCATGGACAAAATGTTATTTACAAAATATTGTATGTTATATGTATAAGACTAGCTGTGCCCGGCCACGCGTTGCTGTGGCGAAGTATGGTGGTATGGGAAATAAAGTATTGAGGAATTGGTGGTAGTTAAGGTAAAGGGTAAAGGTTTTCCCCTGACATTAAGTCCAGTTGTGTCTGACTCTGGGGGTTGGTGCTCATCTCCATTTCTAAGCCGAAGAGCCAGCGTTGTCCGTAGACTCCTCCAAGGTCATGTGGGATGACTGCATGGAGCGGCGTTACCTTCCCGCTGGAGCAGTACCTATTGATGCACTCACATTTGCATGTTTTCGAACTTCTAGGTTAGCAGAAGCTAGGGCTAACAGTGAGGGCTCACTCTGGTCCCCCAATTCAAACCTGCAGCCTTTCAGTCCAGAAGTTCAGCAGCTCAGCGCTTTAACATGCTGCGCCATCAGGGGATATTATTTCCTAAAGGTTGTGAATATACAATATTTCTGATTGATTTTTTTTTGTCTGCTGGAGGCAAGTATGAATGCTGCAATTAGGGAAAATGATTAGGATGTAATGGCCTTGCAGCTTTAAAGCCTGGGTGTTTCCTCCCTGAGTGAATTTTTTTGTTGGGAGGTGTTAGCTGGCCCTGATTGTTTCCTGTCTGGAATTCCCTTGTTTTCAGAGCGGTGTTCTTTGTGGTATTTTATGTACTTCTACTGTCTGTGGCCCTGAGAAAACAGAGGATTTGCCAGACTTTGATGGGAATACTTTGTTGGGAGGTGTTAGCTGGTTCTGATTGTTTCCTGTGTGGAATTCCCGTTTTCAGAGTGTTGTTCTATATTTAGAGTTCTGATGTTAGAGATTGTATTGTTCTGTTTTATTATAGCACATTAATTTTTATATATTCTGATTTTAGTGTTTTTGAATACTTGGAGCCAGATTGTATTCATTTTCATGGTTGACCGCAATATAATAATAATAATAATAATAATAATAATAATAATAATAATAGTACTGATAGTAATAATAATGACTTTGGTAATACACAGTGCTTCACTCCCTTCTCAGCTTCCTTTCTGGAAGAATCCTTTCTTTGGAGGTGTTAGCTGGCCCTGATTGTTTCCTTTGTGGAATTTCCAATTTCCCTGCTTTCAGACTGTTGGTCTTTATTTACTGTCCTGGTTTTAGAGATTATATTGTTCTTCATTATTCTATACCAGTAATTATTTCATATTAAAGTAGAATCTCACTTATCCAACATTCGCTTATACAATGTTCTGGATTATCCAACGCAGTCTGCCTTTTCGTAATCAATGTTTTTGTAATCAGTGTTTTAAATTCATTGTGATATTTTAGTGGTAAATTTGTAAATACAGTACAGTAGAGTCTCACTTATCCAACATAAACGGGCCAGCAGAATGTTGGATAAACGAATATGTTGGATAATGAGGAGGCATTAAGGAAAAGCCTGTTAAACATTAAATTAGGTTATGATTTTACAAATGAAGCACCAAAACATCATGTTAGACAACAAATCTGGCAGAAAAAGTAGTTCAATATGCAGTAATGCTATGTAGTAATTACTGTATTTATGAATTTAGCACCAAAATATCACGGTATTTTGAAAACATTGACTACAAAAATGCGTTGGATAATCCAGAATGTTGGATATGTGAGACTCTACTGTAATTACTACATAGCATTACTGCACATGGAACTACTTTTTCTGTCAAATTAGTTGTATAATATGATGTTTTGGTGCTTAATTTGTATAACGATTACCTAATTTGATGTTTAATCGGCTTTTCCTGAATCCCTTCTTATTATCCAACATATTCACTTATCCTGCCGGCCTGTTTGGATATGTTGGATAAGTGAGACTCTACTGTATATTGATAATCTTATATTATCTGCTTAGAACTGGATAATATGAGGCCCCTTCTTCACAGCTGTATAAAATGCACACTGAAGTGGATTATCTGGCAGTGGGGAGTCAAGATAATCCAGTGCAAAGCAGATAAGATAAGATTATAAATGGGTTATATAGCTGTGTGGAAGGGCCTTGAGTCTACACTGCCATATAATCCAGTGCAAATTAGATAATCCGTGGAAGAGGCCTGAGGCCTAAGTCTGACTGTCCCCTGGGCTGAGTTGGTTGCTAGGAGACCAAGTGGGCAGAGATTAGTCCTCTAACTGGCAGCAATTGGATAAAAACAATTATTCCTTTCCCTCTAATTAAGACTTTATTTTTCTTTTCTTTGTGTTGTATCAACCTAGAGGCATGGATGATGGGTTGTGTTGTCAAATTTCGAGGTTGGGGAGCCTGTAGTTTTGTTGTTTTGTTGGTCACCGTGATCCCATCACTCATTTATATATATAGATGTATGTGAAACATGAATGAACTTGTGTTCAGACCTAAGTCGCATTTGAAAGATTAAGTCTCATTATGTATATATATGCAAACACAAGTATTCCAAAAACTATATATATAAACAAAAATAAAATTTAAAAATCCAAACTACTTCTTGTTCCAAGTATTTTGGATAAGGGATACGCAACACACTTGTTTTATGTCTTTCTTTCACATATTTAGTTCCCATATTGGTAGAAAGGGTAGATTATAGCTAGATGATAGATGATAGATAGCTAGATAGACCAGATTTAGCTACCTCCCAGGAGCTCAAGAAGAATGGAGAGTGTTTGGCTACTTTTGGGAGTAATGTTCCACAGTCAGCTACAGAGAAAGCCAGTGTTAGTCTCTTTGTTGCTCTGTGGCCTAGTGCAGCATTGTAGAACTATTGTCTGCTGAACTGCAGTGATCTGTAGCCAATGGGCACAAATATTGTACCAATTAATGGCATATTGAAACAAAATGCTTTTGGTAACACTCTTTAAGACAACATTGTACATTGAAATGCTTTAATTATAGTGTATTTTGTTAAGTTTTTTTTTTATTGCAGTGTCATTTACATGTGACTTACACCTCACCCCATGAGGGTGGAAGAGGCATCATATTACTGTGGCATTATGTTCCTTTGTGTTAGAAAGCAAATTGTGTTGTTTATCAGATCCTGTCACACATTGTTCTTTCTTGCTTTATCTCTTGAAATCATCAATTTTCAGATTTATCACATGAGCAAGTGGGGTCCCCCCCCACTCCACTAAAAAAAAAAAAGAACCTTAGAAGAGACTTTTGGGAAACTCAACTTTCCCCTCCAATCCCACTACTCTCAAGTAGACTCGAGGCACTGATCTTAAGACAGATGCCACTATGAGGATACTTGACTTTCCTCTCCAATCCTGTTACTCCTGATGAGACCAGGATACATTGTTCTTAAGACAGATTCTAATTTGTCTGGGCTCCTCTCCTCCCAATCTCATTATTTTCAATTACAGAAGTCCAAAACAAAGTTAAAAAGTTACCAGTAGTGCAATTTCAAAAGGCAAGATTACTATGAAGGAGAAATGACAAGGAAAAAATTTAAAAAATTATCATGTCAGGCTCACAAAGCAGGATTTTGGGAGAAAAATTTCAATGCTTGGTAGGAGACTGCCCATAGAAAAGTCCATTATTCCATGTCACTGAAGTGATTTAACATGGGCACATTTGACAGATCCCATCCCATGTGTTTTCCTCCACTTTCTCCTATTTTCCCTTAAATCATGAGTTTAAAGATGATTTCTGCCTGTCTGTTGCCCCCCTCACTCATTTCTTCACACTTTTAAAACACTTCCATAACTGAACATGGCAGATGCAATGGGGGAAATCTCCCTGATGGGCTCTGTTGCACTTTGTTTCCTTAATGTTTTTGAAGTGTTTAGAAATGGGGAAGGGGGCTGTGCTGATCTAGATTGAGGTACTCTGGATCAGCATTGCCAGAGACATGCCATCAAACCATCCTTGTAGGTACTAGATAAAACACTCTTCAACACTATTCTTCCTTCAGCTCGATCACTCTGATCATCCATCACTTCTAAACAGTCATGCTGCATCAATGTCCCTTCTTCTACTGGTAACAATGTAGCTGGGTTCAGGGTTGCACACACTGACAATTTGACTTGTGGATTGTCCACCAACATGCTCTCATACTTAAGCATTCGGCTATTGGTAAGCCAATGGTGTCCCCTATGCTCCATCAAGGTTACCACCGCATGGGGACACTTTAAAACCACAGGCTGCCCTAAGGTCAGCTTGTTTGCTTCCTCCACAAGAACTGCAGCAGCCGCTACAGCTCTCTAGCATGGGGGCCATCCACATGTCACGTTGTCTAATTGCCTAGACAAGTAAGCCACTGGTCGAGGCCAACTCACCACCAGCTGAGTCACTACTCCTACAGCCATTCTTTTCTGTTCTCCTACATACAGATAGAAGGTCTTGTCCAAATCAGGCAATCCCAACGCTAGGGCAGTCATCAAAACTTTCTTCAATTTCTCAAATGCATCCTGCTGTTCTGGTCCCCACTCCAAGGGGTCTCCTGACTTCCCTCTGGTAGCCTCATGGAGGGGTTTGGCATATAGTCCGAAGTTCGGAACCCATATATGACAAACCCTGCCGCTTCCAGAAATTCTCTGACCTGTTTCTGTGTTCGGGGGGTAGGGATGGAGCAAATGGTTTCCTTGCGTTCCACCTCTAGCCTCCGAAGACCTTTAGCCAAACGAAAAACCCAAATATTTCACTTCGTGCTGGACTAACTGAGCCTTCTTTTTCGAAACCTTGTAACCGTTATCTGAACATTCAACTACAACAAAACCTGAGTTCCTTTCAAACATTCTTCTCTACTATCTGTACAAAGAAGAATGTCATCTATGTACTGACAAAACACACAACGACACATCATGATTATAATGACACAAAACCACACTGGGCCCACAAAACTCACAACAACGCACCCTGAGTCTGGATAGGGGAGGTCTCGCCTTCCCCCTCTCCTTCCCATTGGGATGCCAATTTCCCTTTGGGAACCACCTGAAACAACACCTCTATTCCTTTCTATTATCTGTCAGCAAAGCTTCCAATAAGCTATAGTGTCATGTAGACAATGCACTTAAAACATTGTACTTTATGCTATTCTCACACACACAAATAAAAGCTGTACACATTTTCATTCAATCATGCATTTCCATTCTTATAGGGCACAATGCCTCAGCTCCCTTTCTGTTCTTAAAACCTCCTGCTCCTTTTTCTCGATAACCCTTGTCCTTGGAAAAGCCACCAGCACTTGCATTCTTTCAACCATTCAGGTTGCTTTTGCACCACATCATACCAAGCTGAGATGTATTTAAACTGATCAGGGTGCACGTCTGCAATAAATCTATAAACTTTCAAAGTCAGAACAGGGTCAAGTGAACCCTCGGACGGCCACTGGGGAGTGAGGGGGAACGAGGGCCATTCTAGCTCACACAACGCACACAACTTATTTGGCTTCATTCCTGCCTCGGCTGTGTACTTCTTAAATTGCTCAAAATTATTCAACATACATCGGAGGGGGGTCATTGACCCTCCCGATTCTTTTGATTCTTTCCCACCCATTGTGGTATGTGGATTCGACCCTGGCCTGCACAGCCGGACACTCGACGGTCTGTAACAGGGAACGCAAGGCTTCCTCCGCCCTCCCACTGGATGTGAAAGATCAATTTCCTAGCGGAGTATGTCCCCGGACCGTGGTCGGATCACCCTTGCACGTCCTGCTACTAGGGCCTGCCTCCAGACCTGGTTGGATCACCCTTGCAGGTCTCTTCCAGAGCTCTTTTCCCTTTGGGTTTCTCTTGTTCTCCCAAGGGATTCCTACAGGACCCGGAACTGCTTCTACAATTTAAAACTTCCCTCCCCGCAAGACTTAACAACGAGCGGTTTCAAGAGGTATACTTGCCTAAATTTCGTTCCGTCCCGCGGCGGCCGCCTTTCCACGAGCGATGGTTGTCTCACAACTTCTGTTTTGGAGGAGAGCACGCCTTCCCTTGCCTCGGGTGATGCGAAGGGAACCACCGGTCTTTACCTCTATTTAGAGGCCGTGCGCACGTCTCGGCGTGGACCGTAAGCAGCACCCTGGAGGGGGAAGCGGACACACCTTGCTCCCAAGAGCAGCTCCGAGTGGGCTACAACGGAACCTTGGCAACACTACAAATCCCAAAATTCCGGCCATCCCGGACGAGCCCCCAGAAATGAAAGGGGTGATTTGGGAGTACCCCAATCACATGTAACCCCGGGTTTGCCAAGCCGCTATGAGCACCACTCGGAGACCAAAAAGTTGAGGACAAAACACCTTTATTTTAGGTAGCTACCGACAGACAACAGCGACACGGCAGTGAAGCTGGCAAAAATTGTCTGCCCCGAACGAATCTGCTCGGGTTCTTTTATACCCTACTTGTTTATCACATTTCTAGTTCCTCATTCTGGACTGGTTTTACTGGAAAAACCACCAGCACAGTTTGTGGTGAGCAGGCACATCCTGACTTGGAAACAACTTCAGGATGTAGCCCACCACAAACCGTCACAGTTGAAGCAAAAGTACATGTATTGCATACATTTCTCAGAATTGGCCTAACCACAACTGATTATTGCTAAACATACAGGACACATGCTATCTTGTCACAAGACAGCAAGTTGCAAATTTTAAGATCATTTCTGGAAGAGAGACTGATCTCTGGTTTCAAGCAGACAGGCATTCTAAAATGGAGTCACTCTGGTTCAGTGACCCCTTCATTTTGTGATATGAGACAGTATGGAATCCTGATATTGTTGTGAAATACTTTGTAAAATATTGCTCCCAATAAGGGAAAGCAGGGAAGCCATCTAAGAAATTCATTTTCTTAGCATGTCTTTCCAAATTTGAAATAAGATATCAGACATGCACTAATGCTGGAGAATTCAAGGAAAGGATTAAATATTCCAATACATTATTTCGAAGACTGAAGAAAAAAGAAAGAAAGAAAGAAAGAAAGAAAGAAAGAAAGAAAGAAAGAGGGCCATCCTCTTGTTAGGCCTTGTTTGGGCTACTAACACATCCTTCAGTCAAAGCAAAGCTCCTCATTAAAGTAGAAGTTATTATTAACATTCACATTTTGCTTCCTCTGGTGAATTATTTGCATTCCAAAATGTGCACATTAGTTTCAGGGTAAATGCAAATATGACAGCGGGATTCCTCACCAAGCTTCTTTTTATTATTAGCTATTTTTATGCCCTCCATTTATTATTCCCTCTTCATTTTTCACATTGTATTAAAATGTTACCATTTCCTAAAATGATAATATTTTCTTTCATTTGATAATTGTCCCAGCCTGGTCTACAGGAGTCTCTGTTGCAGAGACTACAGTCTATAATTTGCAACAATTTATAATAATTGTTTGTCGTTGCTGAGGGGAAGCGTCGGAATTAGCTATCATGATGGCTGAATCTCTTCTTCCCCACTGAGCATGTGATTATGCCAGGTGAAGGTGCCACAGTTGGTGGAGAGGCCACAAATGTTGGCAGATCTTAAGCTGTGATGGATCTATATAGTCTGCAGTTTGAAGACAAATTAATGATTTTCAAAATGCAAAAAAAGGGTTGTCTATCTCCCATTTTTTCCCCTTTCTGTTTCCAACAAGATGAACAATTGCAGAGAATATGGTCAAAAAATGAACAAAAAAACCCAAAAAACAAAAAAACCCTCAGCATGCATAATTTGAATGAAAGCAAGTGGCATGGTTTCTGCCTGGGCTTGATTTGATGAACTAGTTACAATTACTTTGTTTTCTTTCTCCCTTTTTATTTTTGGTTTTGTTTCCCTGGTCATATTAAAAATGGTAATAGATCTTACTAATTAAAGTAAACTAATAAAGTCATTTGATCATCCTGATTCATGGAGCTTCAGCTGTGCCAAGCTTCCCTGTTGACTCTCAAATTGTTATTGTGAAACGCTTCCTCATTTATTACACAGGAGGACAGCTTGTATGTCATTTCTGAGCCTTTCATTGCGGCCCATCATTGTAAAATCTCCCAACACAATGGCAGAGAAGTACAAAATAACACGGACATGATGCTACTTAGAAGATTGCCCAGCCATTTGCTCTTCCAGTGATATTGCCAACAGTAAATCATCGGAGAGGCTGATTTTGCTTTCTGTGCAGTTATTGGCAATTATGTGTATCAAGTGTAGATTTGAATGTATGACTTCAAAGAATCAGAAATTGATCAATTTCATGGATCAGGAACACTCTATATTCTTGGACTGAAGCCCACACAGTGAGATACAATTTTCGTTCAAAATATTCTTTGAAAGGATAAGGAGACATGCAAAAATAGTCACAGAATTAAGGAAAACACAAACAAAAATCAATTATTTAAAAGATCACAATAAGGGACCATCTAAACGTGCCAAATGAGTTGGTTTGGGTGTGAATGGACTCTGTGGCAACCACACAACTCATGGGATCTGTTTGCCATAACATGGGAAAAAGTCACTTAACATGGCCTTGGCCCGCATTTTAAAAAGTCACTTGATGCTCCTGAACTTACCTGGAACTCCAGTTCATCCAAGTTTGGGTCAGTGTAAACAGTTGGAATATTTGGCTTTATGTGGGATATTTTGGCTTTCACTAAAGAGAATGTATAGCAGAACAGTATGTGACTGGTCGGCTCAGAGCAGAAATAGACAAATTAATCCAGTTTCAGTTGTGTTTGTTCACCCATTTATTACATCCTGCTTTTGCTCTAGTCTCCTATTCTTTTTCAGATTGGCACATTTTTTATTTCACACAAAGTACAAATTTCTCTCATGCTATTTATTTCTAAACATCTTATTCCCAAATAACCCTTTTTTATATTCAAGATGGTATGTTTTATGAACTGAGAACTGCATTGGAAATTTGAAGAAGTGTAGGAGTTTAAAGAAAAACAGATTTCTGATCCAGGCATTAGCCAGGAGGTACCGATCACATTGGTTTGCCTTTAAATATGGCCTCTACAAATCCTCAAGCACTGTTAATGCAAGGCATTTTTAAATATGTTTTTATTAAAGTTTCTGTAATATTTACAACGAAAGAGTGAGAACATGTTTCGAATAGGAAAGTGGTAGAAAAGATATAGTAATAAAGACTTCACCACTGACCCACAATATTAAAAAAACAAAACAACCACAAAAAACAAAAACAAAAAACAAAAAAAAGAAATAATCTAAAATGCTTAAAAAATACACTACTTTGCGAACTTCCAACCCACATTCGTGCTATTCCATTTCTATTAGTGTATTGTTTCAAGTTCTGGTTCCACTTCCCCATAGTTTCATCAGGTTTTCCGCGCCTATTGGTGTTTTGTGTCTCTTTTTATGTTATTATAATTCCCTTCTCTATCTTTAAGTAATCTAAAAAGGGTTGCCAATCTGTACTTGTTTTCGGCAATCCTTGTTGTTTTGTTATTAAGTAAGTTAGTTTATTCATATTCCTTATTTCAATTACTTTAGTCAGCCAGTGGTCAATGTCTGGTATTTCTTCTTGCCTCCAATTTTTTATGTAAATAATCCTCGCTGCCATCGCTAAATAGTTTATTAATAATTCATCATTAGCTTCTAACTTCATTTTAGTTAACCAAAATAACCGAAATGCAAGGCATTTTTAAGCAGCTGGCAGTATAGATGTGATATAAAAACTGTACATATACTTCTATGTATGCCAGTACTTTACTGATTTTACTAGGACTCTATCTCTGCCCCTCAACTTCAGATTTGAATATTATATGTGTAATTTATATGTAGCTCATATTCTTTATACAATTATTATTATGTTTATTTATATCCCGCTTTTTCTCTTTTCAAGGAGACTCAAAGCAGCTAGCATTAAAAGCACTTCAATACAATTTAAAATCTACAAATTCACAAACATTAAAACAAAATTAAATATCAATTGTATTAAAGCAGTAAACATTAAATTTCATAACAACTGATTAAAAACATATTAAAAGCTAAAACTACAGCACCCCCTGACTTGATCTTCAAAACCTTGTTCTTTAAAAGCCTGACTGAAAAAAACAAGTTTTACCCTCTGCTGGAATGACAGCAGGGAGGGGGGCATTCTGGCCTCTTTGAGCAGGGAGTTCCATAGTTGAAAGGCAGCCATAGAGAAGGAGTCCCCGGTGGCACAATGGTTTAAACCCTTGTGCCAGCAGGACAGCTGACTTGAAGGTTTAGTTGCTGACCTGAAAGTTGCCAGTTTGAATCCCTCTGTCAGCTCTGGCTCCCCCTGAGGGGACATGAGAGAAGCCTCCCACAAGGATGATAAAAACATCAAAACATCCGGACCCTCTCTGGACAACGTCCTTGTAGATGGCCAATTCTCTCACACCAGAAGTAACCTGCAGTTTCTCAAGTTGCTCCTGACACAAGAAAAAGCAATTGAGAAGGCTCTCTCTCTCTCATTCCCACCAACCAAGCTTGAGATGGGGGAGAGAAGATATTCTCCTGAAGATCTCAGGGCCAGGCAGGCTTATACAAAGAGATGCAGTCAGCTAAATGGCCTGGATCTGAGTCACATAGGGTGTTAAAGGTCATAACCAGCACTTTGAAATGTACCTAGAAACAAACTGGCAGCCAGTAGAGCTGCTGCAACAGGGGGGGGGGGGGTGTCCACAGGGCCAGCCCTAGGTAATTTTCAAATGTAAGCAAACAGAATTTTGGCACCCCCCAAAAACCAATCACTGAAAAATAAAAGCGTTGGATAAGTTAAAATGTTAGATAATAAGAAGGGATTAAGGAAAAGCCTATTAAACATCAAATTACATTCTGATTTTACAAATTAAGCACCAAAGCATCATGTTTTACAACAAATCAACAGAAAAAGCAATTCAATACATGGTAATGTTATGTAGGAATTACTATATTTGTGAATTTGGTACCAAACATTGAACTGGGATATAGGGTAGTGTGGACTCAGATAACCCAGTTCAAAGCAGATATTGTGGGTTATTCTGCTTTGATATTCTGGGTTATATGGTTGTGTGGAAGAGCACTGAGGGTCCTTCCACACAGCCATATAATTGAGAATATCAAGGCAGATAATCCACATTATCTGTTTTGAACTGGATTATATAGAAGTGTGAACTCAGATAACCCAGATCAAGGCAGATATGGTGGGTTATTCTGCTTTGATATTCTGGGTCCTTAGGCATCCATAGGAATTAAAAGGCCACCAAAAGGCAATCTGGCCCCCGGTATTTAAAAAAACCCTTCTAAAATCAGGCCAGTCTGGAAGATTCCCTTCAGGGGCACAGAGAGAGAGAGAGAGAGGGAAGGAGGGAGGGAGGGAAGGAGAGAAGCCTTGCTTTTTCTTCCCCAGTTTGAGGTCTAACTGCCCCTCAAGGGCCTCGCAACCCCCAGTGCTCGCTTTCCCACCCCTTTCTCTTCAAGAGACTCACCAGAGAGCGAGGGAGGGAGGGAGGAAGAGTGGCCTTGCTCTTTCTTCCCCGGTTTGAGGGGAACCTTCCAGCCTGGCCTGCCTCAGCCTCACTTCACCCAAGCCTCGCTCTCACTTTCCTTTTTTGTTCCGACTTCAGGGCCTCGTTGTTTGCCTGCCCCCCCCCTCTGGGCGCTGAACCGGGCTCCTCAACAGCGCCCCCTAGAGGATGGTACTTTCAGAAACCGTGTAGTTGGCGTAGCACTTGAACTGCCCCTGGTTGTCCACTCCCTGTAACCTGCCCCAGTTAGCAACCTGGCTGCAGCTCTATCGATCAGCTGACATTTCCAAAAACTCTTCAAGGGCAGCCCTACATAGAGCATGTTACAATAATCTAGATGGGATGTATCTAAGGTGTACCACCATGGCCAGATCCAGCTTCTCAAGGAACACAGTTGGCACACAGTGGGCTTTTAATTGTGAAAAAGCCCTCCTGATCACTATGGATACCTGGGCCTCCAGGTTCAAGAGGATCCCCAAACTGCGAACCTGTGTCTTCAGGGGAATGTGACCTCTCTAGTACAGGCCAGATCCCTATTCCCTGATATATCTTCTGACTGCTACTTGATAATTTTTTAAAAGATGCAACATTTCATAAGAAAGATCTGTGAGGTATTTGTGAAGGAAACACTTGGAATCTTCTCCAAGTTCCCCAGGCTCTAATATCACATACTGTGAGGCTGAACAGGATATTATTATTTTTCTTTAAAAATGTTATTGGTTGTTTTGGATCTGTGCTGTAGTTCACAGATAATACACAAAGCTGCACCAAAAGCAATAATTCTGAACAAAGACTTTTTTCTTCAAAAAAGGTGAGGAATGATTCCTTCCTTATGTTTCATCATAAAACAATTCCCATTTCATGCTTCCTTCATTTGAACAGTGACTGATTTAACTTCTTCCACTAGCAGTAGCAAATTTAATGCTCTACGCTCTTTATATGCAACCACAGTTTAGTATATAAATAATGACATTTTCCCACAATCAGTGAGTATCCTTTTCTTTATGTCAGCATACTATGTTCCTTATACTTCCATTCTGGCTATCAATAGCACCAAAATGAATATAATGCATGGACAGTATCACTCCAAACAAACAAGAAATGTTGTTGGAATTCTTCTTCAGAGAAAAAATTATGAAAAGGTGGCCATTAATGTCATTCCACATTATTTCTTTGATATATGATAGCATGAGCAAGAACACTGATTAAACCTGGAAATGGTCCAAGCCACCAACAATGGCATAATGAATGGCAATATTGCAAATTATGCCAAATGCTAAACTAACACAGGTTTTTTTTAAAAAAAGAAAATATTTTGGAAACTATTAATGGGCTTTCAAACAATAAGACATTTAAATATATAATAATTTGTAGCTCTTTTAATTAGTGATTCTATTAGGCTTTTCAGTTGGATCTAAAACAAGCCACCTCTTTTTCACTTTGATCTTCCTATGGTCTATTGCTTTCCAAATGTCAATACACCAGCTAGAGAAAATTTTGATCTAGATCTTTAAAAATAAAAAATAAAAATCGGATAATATAGAACATGGGTTCTTCAGCAGCCTGCTGAAATCTGTGCATTCTTTCCAGAACATAGGCTTTACCCTCTTCTGCTGCTCTACTAATAACTACTAGGGGTGTGCAATTTTTTCCGTTAGTCATAATAAGTCATATCAAATTTGTTAAATTCATACTTGAAATGTGGGCATAGCTCATGCTAAAAACCTAAGAATTGAAACTTACCCAGTATTTTTTGTTTGCATTTTGTATACCTCAGAAACCTCCCAAAGGCAGTTTCATTTTCAGTTCAAGGAAGCAAAGCCAAGCCAAAAAGGCTGCTTTTCCTCTTCAAATTAATGGCCTCTTGCCATTAGGAGAGGGAAGCAGGGAGAAAGCAGAGTTCACTGGGAAATAAAGCACAGAATTCTGAGAAATGTAATTTGGGAAAGTGAGGAGCTCTATGCCAGAGAATTCAAAAGGCCTTGCCCTAAACTGCATTTCCCAGAATTCTGCTCAGCATCAGAAAGCCCAAATCAGGATAGGGGAGATCTATTTTCCCTCCGTAGCAGCAGCAGCCAGACAGAGTTCCAATAAGTTGTTGAATCGGCCAAGAGGATAACGAACTGAAGGAAATCTCTGTGCTGGGCTGGGAAGAAATCCCTAAATGGAAGTTCTATCGGTTAATATGAGAGACATACAATGAGACTGCTGTTGTGGCTTAAAAACATTTTTGTCTAAACTTTACAAAATACTCTAAAATCAGTAGATGTATGAATATTTCTGAAAGTTTGGGAAATGATCCCCTGTTATCTTGTGTCATTGCATAGAAAATTCAAGGAGATATCTCTTGTAGTTTTTTTTAAAATGTTTATAAAAACTTTGAAAATTCCTGAAAAATCCATGGATAAGCAAGACATTCTGAAACTTGATGGGCTAATAGTGATAAATATGTTCTACCATTGTAGCAAGTTTCACTACAATAGTTGTACAAATGAGGGAGAAAGAAGCCTCTGAAGGCTCCCCATTTGCACAATTACTATAATGAAAAAGGAACAAAATTTCATTATTCTCATTATAGTAATGAAATTTTCAATAATGATACTACACTTTAGAAAATAAATGCCAGCACCCCCTAATTTTGTAATGACTTTTGAAACATTTTTTATCAATTACACATGTCTAACAACTACAGTAATCTTGAGGAACCGAAGAATGTGTTATTTCAATATACCTGTAACAATTGAATTCAAGGCACAGACAGATCTTTTTTGCAAGGATGGTGGAGCTAATGGAGGGGGAAGTCAAAAGGTGTGTGTGTGTCGGGGAGGGGGGGGGAGGAGGAGGATGCTCATGTCTACCTAGCACCAGCCACAGAGGCTCCAAGTGAGAAGAACCTACTTTCTGACCTTGGAGGGTTACACCAGGTCTCTCCTCCCCTGCAGAGCCCTAGACTGCTGCTGCCTGTCTCCTTTGGAACATGGAAGTTGTAGCCCAATAACTGCCATGCACTTCCAGGTAGCATGGCACATGGACTATATTTGGGTGCCATCGCCAGGGGGTGAAGGGGATCCCTGAGACCCCTGGTACTCACCTGCAGGGTGGCAATACATCCAACTAGGTTATGTAGCTGACTGAAGATGGGTGGGTGCATCTCTTCCAGGACCTCATCCTGCTACCACTCCAGGAATTTTGGAAAAATGGGCCTTCATGACTTTGAATTTGGCGTGTCCTTGGTGCCTGGTTCTTCAAAAGCCATTTTGCTTGAAGGCCCAGGCAGCAGCAACCTCAAAATGCCGAGCTTGGGCAGCACCAATTTCCAAGAGGGTGTCAAGGATGCCCACCTCCCAGTCCCTCCAGAACACAATCTGATATTGGAGTTTTTGGATTCAGATTGATGCACAATCGATGCATAATCAGCAGATCTTTAAGTGGGAGGTTTAAATTGGTTCAAGAGGTATCTGTGTAAGCACTCCAAAGTGAACCAGATTTCTTTAATCCACATCCTGACCCAGATTAAATGGTTTTAGTCTAAATCCAGCTATTTTATCCGAAAGATAATGAATCCCAATCATTTAATAAGTCATTAGGTCACCTTTTCAAAGGCTTCTATAACATCACAACTATATTCCTCTTTTTAAAGGGCATCCAAGACTTCCTTGGTTTTAAGTAGCCTTCAGGCGCCACACAAATCACTTGATTTAAGACCAAATTGCCATTTCCTTCTAGACCACATTTATAAAAACATCCCATACATTTGGGTAGAAGATGCAGACCCTTTGGGTTTATTAAAAAGTAATCCTGACATCTGTAGAAATGACAAGTGTAGAATAGTGTCCATTAATTTTATCTTATTTATTTTTATCTTATTTATTTCTTTAAAAAATTACCTCTTTCACAACGTGAAAGAGTTTTGTTCCAGACTTGTAACCTAAGGAAGTAGGGTGTTTTTTTTGGGGGGGGGGGGGAGGGGTGCATTTCAGTGAGATATTGCTCATAAAAAGTGTGACAAATTGCAATGCCAGGGTTGTCTTGGTGGCTTGTGATGTATTGAAATTAAATCTCAGACCAGACAATAATGACAGTGACAAAAATTTGCAGCTTTCTATAGGTCCTTTTCGCAAAGCTCATAATGAGAGACTAAAAATCCCCAACACATCCTGTAGTGGAGATAACAAAAACATCTATTCCAGGAAGGAAAAGCTGTCATGAGAAATAAAAAGAGTGAGGACAAGGGGGGACCTTGTGGAGTGTATGGTTCCTAACGTATTTTATTTTTTGAGTGCATGATATTAAGCAGAGTAGTAATGCATTTGAGTGCACTTATTCAGTGAGAAAACTAGTTCTTTAATTTATTCCTTAATTGAAAAAAAATAGTATAAGTGATTTTCAACAAAATTGTTACAGCAGAGTGTGAGACTCATAAAGGCTGAGTGCCCTTGAGTTAAAGACAGAAAGATCATGGGTTTCACATGTTGAATGATCAATAGTTTTTAAAAAGTTGTCTTGCTCAAGGGCCTTTAAAATATGATAGTTTGCTCATTCTTTGCTTTTGTATTAGCTTTCTGAGCAGAGAAAAAAAAAGGAAATACTATTTTTTGTTTCTACCTACCTACCTACCTACCTATCTTAATTCCTGTTCCTAAAATGTCAAGTCAGACTCCCCCCGGAAAGTACAGTAAGAGCATAATAGCAGAATCTATATCTGTGGTTTCACTTACTTGAGTCTAGAGAAAAATTGTGTCACTAGGAATTTGCTGTCACTTCCATTACAACTCTATGGGATGCTAGAACTGGAAATCAGGTAATTCAATGATGTTTTCCGTGGTTTCATGTAACTGTGGTTTCATGTTTTCTGCTGCCCTGCAGACTAGGACACGGAACAATGGCTTCAAACTACAGGAAAGGAGATTCCACCTGAACATTAGGAAGAACTTCCTCACAGTGAGGGCTGTTCGGCAGTGGAACTCTCTCCCCCGGACTGTGGTGGAGGCTCCTTCTTTGGAGGCTTTTAAACAGAGGCTGGATGGCCATCTGTCAGGGGTGCTATGAATGCGATTTCCTGCTTCTTGGCAGGGGGTTGGACTGGATGGCCTATGAGGTCTCTTCCAACTCTACTATTCTATGATTCTATGATTCTATGTAATCTGGCTGGGAATGTATTCCTCCTGGATATGGAGGTCTTACTGTATGTGGTGTAATCGCTTTACTAGCTCTTTCTTGCCTGCAATGGGACTAGACCTAACTCACTGTTCCATCACTAGCAATGAAAAACCATATTTTTTAAAAGTCTTGATCAAATGACTAGGTAAACAGCAGAAGAATATCCTTCCTGTTGATGTCCCACAGTTATTGGTAAGTGCAGTTTATTTGTTAATTGAGACACATGTGCCAATGTTTCCTTTTTATACAAAGTTACTTTCAAGATACAGACACACTTCTGTCATTCCTTGGGTAGTGGTGGTTGGTGGGCTGATCACCACTGAGGTGGAAATCCACTCTGATTTACTCTTACTTCCACCTTTCTTTACCTTGTTTACCCACAATGGTGTTAGGCTAGGAAGGTCTTCTTGTATATACAGTACAGTTTCATCTTTGCAAGCAATGAGAGCCTGCTGAGTTACACCAGGCTGTTTTAATCCTGGCCTCTATTCAAATAGGCTCTTCATCCACAGTGCCAGTTGCCATGGGGCCACAATCTCCTTTTAACAATAATTTATTAACTATAGTAAACCACAAACATGGTACTAAGCTTGTAACAATATGGGTTCCTAAACCATGTGGGAAGTTGGATCAAGATCTTGGTTTGTTCCAAATGGGGAACAATATGATAGTCATAGTTTCCCAGTTTGAATGTAGTTAACTGAAGGTTTCATGGCTTATGAAGGTGCCTGAGAAGAGAGGAGGAAAGATGAAACATGTGAACTCAAGGCTTGCTTGTATCTGGACAAAAGCTGAAGGTAGCAGTTGACAGGATAAGACAGTAAGAGTATATGAGAAAATCCTATTTTTGACCTCTTCTCTCCTCTGTAACACAACTTCTCATGGACAAACATAAGAGAATAATGAAGCTGCCTAAACTACTATCTTTGTTGTAGAGTCACACTAGAATTAACAAGTTACCTTTGTTGATAGCAGCTATAGATGAATGGAAAATAAAAATCAGTTCTCAAGGTAGTAGCAGAACTCCTAACCTTGAAAGTTTAACTAGAGAAGAAAACAATTCACAAAGTTTGCCTGGAGCTTTCTTAAATAGTGCCATTATTTACAGCTTTCATATTAGTGTCTTTATCAGTAGCAACTTTTACTTAGGAGTATTCAGTATTAATTTTTGTAGCTAGCAGAGTGGCTCAGCTTTCTAGGGGGCTATCTCCTGCTTTCCTTTGTCTTAAAAAATGGGAGCAATTATTTGTGCTTATGAGAGCAGTGGGAAATGCTGCACACCAAAAAAAGAAGGAAAAAGTACCAAATTATCCACAGGCAAATTACAGAACAGACAAAAGTCCAATGAACATTTACTCTAACTATCCTGTCACTGACCTCCTTTTTAAACTGGCCATGTGATTTATTTGAATAAACGAATCATTTTTTTGGCAGTGCTTTCCCAGAGATTCCATCCTGAGAGTATCTGCATGCTGAATGTTCTGTACTGTAGTATTGAATTTTGTAATTATAGTTTGAGATGTCAATTGCCCAAAGGCTCTGCACATTTAGCAGCAATATAAAGAAGGCGTCATTCTGAAACATGGGAAACCTATCTGTATTTTGAAAATGTATGTAGTTGTAACTATCCATGCTCTTTGACATGGTGAAAGTTTCACAGACAACATGATTTAAGAACTCCATCTGTACTCTTTATATGAACTGAACTCAATGTTTTGGATCTATTATGTTCTCTTAATGAGAGCTGTGGACATGATTGCGCACATTAGCCTTGACCTATTGAAAGAACAAAGCTAGTGAGAGAAGATATGCACATTTCCATAGCTGATTCTCTGGTCTCCTTTCTCCTTTTTCTACCCCAATAACTGTGGGCAATGGAGAAAGAGACATCAACAGAACTTGGCATTATTGTTGCTGCTTCTGTCAATCTATAGGTATACTTTTGGTGTTTGTGGGTGTTGTCACATAAAAAACCATATTGAACTCTAATAAGGTAGTAGTGAATTTTTTCAGCCCTTTTCTCTATAGCTCACTCTGATGCTGTAAAGATGTACCAGGAGAGCATTCCAGCCCTTTGGAGCAGGTTTTAGGGGGATTTTTTTTTGATAGGTATAGCCTAGACTAGAAATTTTGTTCCCTCATATATGTTCAGTGAGTGGAAAACCAACAGTGAACAGAGCCCCTAGTTGTTGCCATCTAGCAACAATAGTGTTGCTGGCTGCATTGCAAGGTGGCCTGTCTTCCTACTTTTATTGTTGGTTTTTATCAGTATTTAATTTTTGCCAGATTTGTAAGCTGCCTTGAGTCCTTTCGGGTGAGAAAGGCAGGATAGAAATAAAGTAAATAAATAAATAAATAAATACTTAAAGTCTCAGAAGATGTCCCATAATGTATTTCATGATCATATTATCTCTGCAGCATAAACAGAGGAGAGAGGAGACCAAAGGTGCTGGTAAGCTGTAGATTTGACCCATCTCAAAACAAACTCACCAGGTCTGACTCTAGTTATTTAGGTACCTTGAAGCAAAGAGACAAAACACCCCTCCATTCCACAGTCTCATCTCAACTGGACTGAAATTTTCCCTAAATCTTAGGGTGATTCCAGGAAGCATCAAAATGCGGGTTTAAAAAGTGGGTTTGGAAATTCCCGGGATCTGACAGCAAGTCCAGACACAGTCAGTCCCGGGAAATGGTCCTCCTCTGTCCTGACACCTTTCTTTGAAGTGGATTTTACAAATCTGCAAGATGGATGAAGAACAGGAGACATCCGGCAGAAATTTTTTAAAATAATTTTTTTCTGGACCCCACATGTGCTCACGCAGAGATCCAAATGTACATACAAGCAGATTTCTTATTTTCTCTTGGGCTGGAAGGGAAAATCCTGGAGACAGAAAGGCCCTTTTAATGATCCCACCACCCCACTTTTAAAAATTTTCCTTTGCAATTTTCCTTTTTTTGGAAAATTGACCTACTTTGATTATTATGGAGCATTTCCACAAGCAATCCAGATCCCCACCACCTGCCTTGATGTCAGTGACTCTCCAGCTGCAGTTCCCACCTCCCACTGGCTTCCTTTCCTACAGAGCCACAGAGAAGGAGGAAAAACTGGAGGCCGCAACAATGCTGTTTACACAGTGCTAGTGGAGGATCCAATGTCATCCCCCCCAGACCCTTTGCATCCCCTTCAAGCTGGAGATTTCTTTTGTACCTCATCTGAGCCAACTGAAACCTGCAACCATGCTGAGCCAGACAGTGCCCACCAGCCTTTGTCATGTCCAGAGTGACCATGCATATCAGGCTGTGGGTCCTTTTGGGACACTGGTGAATATGAAAACCACATCCCCTGGAAAGGAAATAAGCATATCATGGCAGCAACCAATTTTTTCCCCGCCCCCTTTGCCCCCTGTCCTTTAAAAAAACTCTCAAGCTACTTAACTTCCATCTGGCCTGCTGATCTGGGAGAGAAGTGTCCATAGGTCCCTCCTGTGCCCATTGCCAAAGGACACCCCCTTGTGCCCTCTTGCATACCAAAGCCAGCTACAGGCACACGGAAGCCGTGAAGGGACGTCAGAAGGTGTATGGGATTGAGAACTGCAACATGGGGTGCATGGGCTGTCACTGGAAGAAGGACTGCTAGCGGTTTATAGACTGAGCATTGCTTCATCCTTCCACTCACCCCTCTGCTTGCCAGCTCACTCTTGATCCTCCTCATCATCTGCGTTTTGCACTTCCATCTGTTGGAGGTCATCCACCAAGGCAACCAAAGCTGTCTCCATATTGTGACCAAATCTGAAACCAGACTGTGATGGATCCAGATAATCGGTCTTGTCCAAGAATCCCTGGAGCTGAAAGGCAACCACCTGCTTTAGAACTTTGCCCAAGAAGAGGAGATTAGAGATTGGCCGGTGATTACTCAATATAGAGGAATCAAGGGATGCCTTTTTCAGGATTGGTCTCACAATTGCCTGTTTTAGATTTGCTGGTAAATGTCCCTGCTCCATTGAGGCATTTATAATCCTCTCAAACCACTCAGCTAATCCCTCACTGGCAAGTTTGATAATCAAGGAGGGGCAAGGGTCTAGAGCACATGTGGTTGCTTACCTTTATTGGCATATATGTATATCCAAACAGTGTAAATGCAAAGTATATCATACAATAAAAAAACAATAGAAAAACTTCATGTTTGCTGAACATTCAATTTGTAGACTTTGTTTAGAAACCTTGTCACTGTGAGGCAGCAGTTAAAATCTTGGGAATTTAAAAGCATTATTACTATGTCTGGCTCTGATTGGTAGAATCTATAGCTTGCAGTAGCAAGTTTGAGCTTAGTTCCTAGGTGAGTGGGCAGTGGAGAAAAATATGTAGGGTGGAGTCCAGCTGTCCTGAGCTGCAGAGACAGAGCCTCTTGTCACTCGGTAGTCCGTTGAGCCTTCCTCTATGAAGCAGGGATGGCATAATGTTGAATCTGGCCAGCATATAGGCTCTCCTGTATATGGGGTTAGTGAGCACTGTAATATAATAGGTTGGATTTCCCTGAGTGAATGGAATTGCCATGTTCATTGGTTTTATTGGCCAAGCTCTGCAGTTGTTGGGTTGTTGTATGTCTTTCGGGCTGTGTGGCCATGTTCCAGAAGCATTCTCTCCTGATGTTTCACCCACATCTATGGCAGGCATCCTCAGAGGTTGTGAGGTATGGATAAACTAAGTAAGGAAAGGAAAGAATATATATATCTGTGTAGAGTCTGGGGTGTGGCAAGGGTCCTTTGTCACTGGGAGCCAGCATTGATGTTTCAGTTAATCACCCTAATCAGCACTGGAGATGTTTTTGTCTCTTGCCTGGGGGCATCCTTTGTCAGTCAAGCCCTCAGAGTTTTGGTTCCCATCTACTGTTTTGATTTTGTAGTTTTGTAATACTGGTAGCCAGATTTTGTTCATTTTCATGGTTTCTTCCTTTCTGTTGAAATTGTCCACATGCTTGTGGATTTCAATGGCTTCTCTGTGTAGTCTGACATGATAGTTGTTGGAATTGTCCAGCATTTTTGTGTTCTCAAATAATATTCTGTGTCCAGGCTGGTTCATCAAATGCTCTGCTATGGCTGATTTCTCTGGTTGAATTAGTCTGCAGTGCCTTTCATGTTCTTTGATTCTTGTTTGGGCACTGCGTTTGGTGGTCCCTATGTAGACTTGTCCACAGCTGCATGGTATCCGGTAGACTCCTGCAGAGGAGAGAGGATCCCTCTTGTCCTTCGCTGACCGTAGCATTTGTTGGATTTTCTTTGTGGGTCTGTAGATAGTTTGTAGGTTGTGCTTATTCATCAGTTTGCCTATGCGGTCAGTGGTTCCCTTGATGTATGGTAAGAACACTTTTCCTCTGGGTGGATCTTTGTCTCTCATGGCTTGTTCTTGGCCTTGCAGCTCTTCTGATGTCTGTGGTGGAATATCCATTGACCTGTAGAGCCCAGTTTAGGTGGTTTAGTTCACCTTGGAGGAGGTGAGGTTCACAGATTCTTTGTGCACGGTCTGTCAGGGCTTTGATTGTGCTCCTTTTTTGACTTGGGTGATGGTTGGAGTTTTTATGAAGGTATCTATCTGTGTGTGTAGGTTTTCTGTAAACTGTGTGGCCCAATTGTTGATTGGGTTTGCGGATGACCAGAACTAGAAATGGCAGTTTTCCTTCCTTTTCTTTTTCCATGGTGAATTGGATGTTTGGGTGGATGCTGTTAAGATGGTCCAGGAACTTGCTGAGTTCTTCCTCTCCATGGTTCCAAATTGTGAAGGTGTTGGTGGTCCATTGCTAGCAGCCTCTATTTAATGTGGGTAAATGCCTCAGTGAAAGTTAGCATATTTAAGTAGTCGCTATCATAGCCCAGTTTCTCAATCTTTGCTAGGACTGTTGTGCACCATTTTGAGTCGTGGAGTTCACTCAAGGTGAATTGGTCAGTGAGTTACTTGAGCTATGGAAGTGGATATATAACCAAAATTTTATGATGGTTAGCCAAATGGTGGCCTCTATAGAGCATTGGCCAGATTCTAAACATAAAGCTATGTAGGGAATGCAGTTTGGAATGCCAAACAGTTTGTGCAGAAATTTTGAATGAAATGATCTAATGGCACTGTTATTTGGGGTTAACCAAATAGGGGATCCATAGAGTATTTGTGCTCTAACCTTTGCTTGGAAGACTTGCAGGGCTGGGGAAATATATTGGTTGCCCCTGGAGTGGTAGAACCTCCTGATGGCACTGGTACTTGATTGGGCCCGGACCAGTGTGTATTTTAAATGAGTGGACCATGACAAGTTGTTGCTAAACCAGAGCCCTAGGTATCTGAATTTTTTTACTTGCTCAGTGTAGTGGCCCTTTATCTTCCAGACTTGCTTTTTGTTGCTTTTCCCAAAAACCAAGATTTTGGTTTTGTCATAGTTCACCTGGAGGTCCTTTGTCTCGCAGAAGTCAACAAACCTATGCAGGAGTCTTTTTAATCCCACATGGGAGAGGGATAGTAGGGCTGCATCGTCCACAAATAACAGGAGAGGAATATGCTTTGGGCCAATCTTGGGGGAATGCCCGTCATTGTTAACCTGATTTCATGCACTCTTTCCTGAAACGTCATTTAACCACCCCCTTTTTTCTTCCGGTTTCCTTTGGGTTTTTAGGCATGTGTCAAGGGCCCTTCGTCACTGCATCTGTAGGTAGCAGGCTAGATTAGAAAGTGCATCTCTCACACAGCTCTGTCCTTCCACACATTGTCCAGTATTGTTCATTGGTCAGTGATACTTTCTAAGATCTACTTCACTCTGCCCAATAGTAGGGCTGGCTCTGGCAAAAAAAAAAAAAACTCATCACATATCCACTTCACATCAGATATCAGATTTCAGTAACTCCATAGTAGATTGTTTTTATAAACCAAGTCATTTGACATAACATGTGAAAATAAAGTGAAAACCTCAGTTAACCTGGTTCTTTCTCCTGAAACTTGCATTGTTTCCTCTCAATGTAAGATTCTTTTTGTCCATTTATGAACAGGAAAATATCATTCTCACTACAACACTTTTAGATCCAAGTCAAATATTTGAACATTTCATTATTGCTTTCTTTGAGCCCTATTTTAATTTTGCTATTTTGTACTAAACACTCTTCAGGGGAAAAATTGTTATGAGGTGTGTAACAAATATCACAAATCGATAAATAGAATTTGAAATGTCTGCCCACAATATGGCATTTCTAAGCAAGAGGTACTTCAGCTGAAAATAAAAAGATTCCCAATAGTTCAACATTATATTTCAGATCAGGTCATGAATCCAGCCTTTTATTTCAGCCAATCATGAGTCTGAGCTGGTTTCCCACTTGCCCTTTTTAATTGACATTTTTTTTTCAACAATTCCTCAAACAATCTGTTAACAATTTTTCCCACCTCCTTGAATATATATAAAGTGTGTGTGTGTGTGTGTGTGTGTATATATATATATGTATGAATGAGCCTGAAGTTGTTGGTCTGATTTCAGTTTATTAGATACTAGACTTATGTCATATTAACATGGTTGAAATAAGAATTGACTTGACTTTTTTGTTTGAAAGATCGACATGAATACAAGTGGAGAAACAGAGTCCAGGCAATGATGTTTTCCTGCCACTGTTGTCAAAGTTATTTGCGTGAATTCATAAAGGCAAGAATATATGGCACTAAGTAGAATAAGTTGGGCATGTAGAGAGAAGAGCATTTCCTTAAAGAATGAATGCTGAGTGAAACAGTGGTCCCTATATCGTTTGTTTTGTCAAAATGTTCTATACTCAAATTACATTCAGCATTCCCTAATTGCAGCATTGAACTCCCTGTATTCTGACTGGGGCTGACAGGGGTGGGTAGACACAAAACGGTTCAAAATGCTCAAGAAGATTCAGGATGAATGCTTTGTCCAGCACTAAATGCTTCTGATACAGTTGCTGACACAACATGCAGCCCTTTGACTTTGGCTATGGTTTGACAGTCCAAAAAAAGGTGCTAGGAAATTAGCACTTCTGAATGCCCGTTTTACAGTCTTCAAGTTTACTATTAGAAGGCTTTTGTCAAACGTGGCAGATGACATCATTGCACTGATAATAAATGCTCTTTGATTGAAACAGCTTTGTGTTTGCCATTCATTCCAAATAAAGATCTTATTAGTTCCATTAGCAACATCTAATATTTCCTAGTATATTTATTTGTGTGGATTGTATTTTTATGTTGCTTTTATTTTATATTTCTTTAAAATGAATGTTTTGAACACCCAAAGACAATGTGTTGGTTTCACATTCATTTTTCTTTTAGCTGCCACGGTAATGAAAGGATTTTAATCACTGACATTGTAATGTGAATTATTATTACAGAAACCCCTGCTGTTGAGTTAGACAAAATTAACCCACTGTACAGGACATAAAAAAGCTCAGCTAATTAGTGAGTAAAAAGGAACAAAGAGAATGGAAAACAAAGAAGAGGAGAGAAAGATGCTTAGGTAAGAAGCTTTATCTTCCATTGCAAACATTAATCTTCCTGTATGGAAATCTTTTCATGCTCTCCAATTCACTCTATTAGAGTTTATATAGTTTTCTAAAGAAACACACTCTTTCCCCTTTCCAACTGCATAGATCCAAAGGCTCATAACAGAAAATGGGAGATAGTCTAAAATGTTTTAAAAATTATTTCCCAGGCGATCAATATTGGAGTCACGTGATAATCCTCTGCATTATTCTGGGAAATTATCTGTGTCTCCTCCTTTTGCTCAAATGACAGGATAATCTAACTAATATAGCTTGCCTCACTAGAGGAAACCATTTATTTGGAGGAAGTGACACTGCGGTCCAGGTTGCAGGTCCCACATGGAACATGCAACATAAGTTGTGTGTTTAAATCACTGCATGTCTTGCATTTTGTGTCTGCAGCTTAGCCCTGCTGACTTCCAATGGGCAATGTATCATGTGCCTGATGTGAGAGCCAAAATGAAGACAATCAACCCTGAGAATCCACCAGAGAAGTACTCATGCTGGGCACCATTTGTTTTTAATTGCTTTGGGTAAGTTATTGTATGAGCTAAATCTCCCAAAATGAAATAAACACAAAATAATAATTAAGTCTGTTTCTCTTTTTTACTTTGACAAAGGCTTTTAATTTTTTTTCTTGTAAGATGAAGCTCATTCTTGCCTCTTGTGATCTGCTGCCCATCCCACTCTCTATACCCCCCTCCCGCCCTCTCTGCATCACATTTCCTCTTTTGTTGCTATCAGTCTGTTCTCTCTCATCAATAATAGTTAAAATATTTGCTGGAATTCCCTCCCAATCCATCATTTTGTTTGCACAGCAAATGTAGAAAACAATCATCTAGTCATCATGTGTGTTTATAATTTAGTATTTCAATAATCTTGGATTGATGAAGTGTTTCAAATGAAGAAACACAGTGAGTTATTTACTTTCTTTTAGAGAAAGCATGTACTGTTTTTCCTAAGGACTGTATCAAACGAGACAGACAATCCAGCATTCTCAACCATGATTCTACTATCCCTAGCTATTAATACATAAAATCTGTCAATAGCTCCCAACCCTGCCAACATTCCAGTCACCCACTGGTGCAGTGGGTCCATTCTACTGCTGTGTTGACATGCCGGCAATAAAGTGATGTCAGATAATGGAATTCTCCTTTCCCCTCTCTCCCAGCCCCTCACTGTTCCTGAGATGACAGTTTTCCTTTTAATTAAAAAAAATCTATATACTTTTTTGCTTTTAAAGGCTAGAATTTTACAATTGATAAAAACTGATAAAATGAAAAACAAGGAATAGTGGTATGAAGGAAAGGGGGCTATGAGGGTGTGTGGAAATATGGTTTGCGGAACCACAAATTGTCAAACAGTTGCAATAATATAATCAATACAATATGTATCCAGTATCAACAATAACACATGTCATGGATTGGTGTGATAAAGTACTTATTGCATGGCAAATGTTGTCGATCAGTGTGATAAAGTACTTATTGTATGGCTGCTGCCCTGTTTACATTAGAGACACATACAGAGTTCACTGAAAAACTTCATCCAGATGCAGTTTTTAAAAATATAGCTTTACTTCTTACAGATACTTTCAAACGTTTACAAACAAAATATAGTGCCTTTGGTTGTGGTTAGGTCTGTAGTGAAATAAAGTTCATCTACATATATACCAAAATCTGGAGTCAGTCTGGAGCAGAAATGCTCCAGACTGACCCCCAATTCCAAAAAGTTGTTCAGATGGTTCAGCTACAAATTGTGGCAATGGCAGAAGCAGAGCCCAGACAGTCCAGTTCAGACAACCCCAATTCTGTTCGGCTAGACCATCACCCTTACCTGGCCTGTTGTTTTTGTCACTGCAACAGCTGTTCATGACATCAGCAAAGGCACTGCATAGCTAAGGAGAAGGTGAGGGGATAACAGGGGAAAGGGAGATGGTGGCACTGGGTTTTATGAGCAGTGGCTTGATTAGAATTAGAGCCCATCCAGTTTCCATGTTTACCCCAAAGTATGAGGCTGTACCAAAGTTTTCCTCAAACTTATAATAATAATATCTTTATTTATAATCTGCCCCATCTCCCTAGGGACTTGGGGCAGCTTAGAGTAAACCAGCCACCATTGTGGACATTTTTGGATGTTGGAGTATTTTGTATTTCAAAATTCTACATAAGGGATGCTCAATTTGTATTATGATAATTATTAGGATTTTTGAGTTGCTATTGATATGTCCATTCTTTTTTCTTATGGCCTCCAATTTTTTGTCCTTTGCTTTATGCAAGCTTCATATGAAAAAAACAAAAAACAAAATAACATACAGCTCCTTTCTGGATCACAAACATTTTAGAGAAGCATGCATGATGACATATCAGAAGTCCTCTTGAACTGAACTGACCATCTGCAGACAATAAAAAAGAAACAACAGCTGTCAGCTAAAGTATCACCCACCCGTATTCCCCTCCTCAGTGGCCTAACAGGGCAATATCCAGAGTTAGGGCTAATTCACTACCTCATTTCTTAAACTACCAGGAAGCACATGAGGCAGCAGTAATCCTCTCATGCTGTTGCTCTCTGTGGTATTCAGTCTCTGACTTCTTCCAACATGACTGCCACATATTTTAATAGAGTGCTTGAGAATGTCCCACGAGACCTACTTATGGGGGGGGAAGGCTTAAGATCTCCATTCACAGTCTTAAGGAAAGACATTTTAGTCTTAGAGTAGATTAAACCTTTGGGCTAAAAATAATAACATGCAGCTGTGGATTAAACCCTTTGATTAACCACATATAATATCACAATCTTTCCTTCTAATTTTCAATTGTAGTGGCATGGGCCATTGCACCTAACCCTTCATGAATCTGGCTTGCAAGTGAGGGGGTGGCGTATAGGCCTACTCTTGCTAATGGCTGTATAATCCTAACTGAGACCAGTTTACAGTGCTTGGATTCAAATTAAAGGATAATTCCATAGGATCTCTGCAAGAGGTTTGTTTTTTTAAAAAAAGTTGAGGTTACCTATAGCTCTATTTTTGCCCAGATGCATTAGGTCTAAATAGTGAACATTTCGGATGTAGATAAAACATTGGTGCTATTTACATAGAGCTTGCATTGTTGTGTGGTTTTATTGGAGGGGGGTTGGGAATTGAATAAGAAGTGGTGGATGACTCAAGGTTGTATTATTTATGTTTGCCTTCATTAACTGTGTGATAAAACTGAATCTACACTGTGAAGAATGTTTTTCTCCCTCAACCAGTGACTATATTATATTTCATATTCTGTGCTTGTTTCCCCTTCACTAATATTAATGGAAGTCCCTACAGGCTATGAATTCATTACATACATAGATATTTGATGAGTGAATATGTGTGAATAAGTTTAGTGCTCATGATTGCTCTCTACCTAATTTTTTAAAAAAATCCTCCCTACCCATCTATCCCAAAGTATTTGAAAGTGTGGGGAAAAGAGATACATCTCAGTCTTTTTCTAGACAGAAGGTTTTGTTACCATCCAGCCACTAACTCTTGGATTGTTCTGTTGAGCAGGTCTTATTTTTGAAGATCAAAGAGTTTGTGCAGGCTTGATGATATATTGCCTGATGTTTTTGGTGCTTGCCTAAAAAGTTGTGGTTTTATTATGACATAAATTCACATGCACACACTGGTAAGCATGTACAGCTAATAGATGATGAAAAAATGGTTCTTGAAATAGAAAAAAACAGGACTAGGATGAACCATGAAGCCATATGCTTTTTCTGAATTTTGGGTTGTAATGTATGTTATTATTTATTGTATTGTTAAATTGTGTTATGATATGTTGTTTTATATTCTGTCATATTGTATGGTTTTGGGCATGGCCCCATGTAAGCCGCCCCGAGTCCCCGTTGGGGAGATGGTGGCGGGGTATAAATAAAGTTTTATTATTATTATTATTATTTTTATATGTGCTCTGTTACAATTCACTCAAAGTACATCAGTACACAATTGAGCATGCTTTCAAGGCTGCACAAAATCTCCACAAAACATTGGAGGCCCACTGATCTCTACGTCATGTCTTTTCATGTTACTTGAAAGTTTACTTTTACATAAATGTGTTTAGAGAAAGATGCCAACATTCAAAAAGGAGTTGTGCTACAGTCAAAGATCCAATGAAAAGTGGCAGTAAAAAGGATTACCAAGGGTGCTGTAGTCCCGGCTCCCTTGAAACACACTTCCCTTGACCTTTATCACAAAGCATGGAACAGGTCGGCTTTTCAAGAAAACATGCTCCAAAATACCATGGAGACAGGTTTTGATCATGCTTGAAAATGTTTTTTGTTTTTTTTTGGATCTGGGTCAATAAAAAAATGTTTAACATTCTCAGTAAGATTTTAACAATCACTTTGCTTGACTAGAACTATTAATGATTTTTCAATGCAATTTCCAAACCTCAGCAACACTTGCATGATTGTCTTTCTTTTAATCCCTATCTCCAAATTATCAAAATGGAAATCTGCCCTGAATGTTCATCTTCACTAAGCTGCATAGCGAAGTAGCTATCATCTGCTATTATGAGCCCCATGGGAAAAAAAAAAAAAACAAGACTTGGCTGACAAATCAGTGGTGTTTGCTGCTAATATTACTAATTCAAGCATTTGGAAGAGTTGCTCTCTGGGGAAAAATACCATGTTGCATGAGTCACTGGGGAAACTAAGGAGATAGTTAATGGGTGTTGGCTGCACTACACGTATTGTGTACAATACTGTTCACACTGCCCTGACTTCCTGCCAATAGATGTGGAAGCAATTGTCAAAAAGATTTATTGTTTCTTTCATGTTTAGCTAGTTAGAGATGAGAGGGTGAAAGAAATCTGGGGAGTTCAATGAAGATTTCTTCTGAACCATAGCAACACATACTGATTATCACGAATGCATTCTCTAGAAAGAATGTTGCCTCTTTGGAGACCTTAAAGCTACCCTTTTTCATTAGAAGGGAAATATCTCCCGTTAT
The DNA here is from genome assembly GCF_035594765.1 of Anolis carolinensis. Taxonomy (NCBI): domain Eukaryota; kingdom Metazoa; phylum Chordata; class Lepidosauria; order Squamata; family Anolidae; genus Anolis; species Anolis carolinensis. The sequence goes on along the minus strand of NC_085844.1, from coordinate 158,566,032 downwards.
TTTAAATGTATGCCCTCCTTTCAAGATCACTATCACACAAGCTTGGCTTTAATTCTTAGCTTCCAAATGAGAACCATTTCCCCCCTCCTGTATAAGGCAACCAAACTATACAAAGGGATTCATTGTATTTGGAAGTGGAAAAATAAGACAAAATAAGGTTTGCATGATTAAAAACTGGACAGGTGCTTTGAAAGGGTTTCAGACAGTAAGTGTATAAGAGTTACACATGTAGGAAAATATTAGGATTGGACTTTTGTTTTAAAAAGAGTAAAAACTAATATCTGGAATCCAGGAAAGGAAGCTAGCATTCATGTATAGGGAGCAGGAAGTACAGTGGAATCTTGACATATGAGCATCTCAACATACGTACTTTTTGACTTATGAGCCATTTCATTTTAACTTAGGAGCACCATTTTGATGTATGAGCAGCCCAGAAGTCACGCTTGCACCAGAGGAAGTACTCACACAAGCGCTTGTGCGAGAGTACAGTGCCACCTCCTCCCTCTTCCTCCTCTTCCTCTGGACTCCTCTGCCCCTTGATATTCACCTGCCCTCCCATGACAGTTCAACTGGCTGGCCTGTCCTCCTTCTCTCTTCTTGTGCTCTCATGGCGGTAGTGGTGAGGCTTCCCACTCTCCCTATCATTCCGTCTGCCCCCCCCCCCCCAAATGCCTTTGCAGTGGCAGGATCAGCAGGGCTGCTGTGTTGGCTTTGAGTTTGTCTGTTTCAATTTGTTTAACATTCTTAAAATTGATTTACGGCACCAATTATAGGATGATATGAGAATATTTCAATAGTTAAAAAACAAAACAAAGAGAGACTGCACCATTCCTTTGTTAGTTTAAATGAAAAATGAACTGCTCTAAATTTAATCACTAATCCTAACTTGAACAGCCCAAGTGAATCTAAGCAATGTACCTAAGTGGGGCTTGGGACACAAAAAATTAATATTTCTTTTTTATTGTTGCATGTTGGTTTTGCCTTGCTGTTATACTGGCCAACATACATTTTGTTGCCTCAAATGTGCTTCCTTGCCACAACTTCATGCTTCCACTATTTAAAAGTTGATCTTTTTGTTGCTGTTGTTCCATGTGCATGTACAGGTTTTCCCTTGCTGTTACACTGGCCAACACACATTTTGTTACCCCAAATGTGCTTCCTTGCTACAGTGGCAGGATGGAACCAAGCAAATTTAGTTGTTTACATTCTCTTTTATTATAAATCATTATTTTTATGCATTATTTGTTATTTATAAAGCACATTTTCTCATTTAAAACATGTAACAAAAATTGAGTGGGGAAGGGTTCAGGGGGCTGGAACGGATTAATAGCATTTCAATGGGAAAATTTGCTCTGAGATAAAGAGCATTTTGAGTTAAGAGCTCAGTCTTGGAACAAACTCTTAAGTCAAGGTATCATTGGCAAACTTTTTTTTTGCCTTGGGGCTGCATTGTGGGTCTGGCCAGGAGGGCTGGGCCAGGAGGGAGTGGAGCCATTCATATGCTGGGTTGGGCAGGCTCATGAGTGGTAGTGCCTGTGAGAGGGCGGGGACAGGAGGGGGCAGGGCAGGACCTGGGTCATCCTCAGGTTGTCCTCACAGCATAAGGACAGGGCTGCTTGCCCCATCCTTATGCCAGGAGGAAGGTGGGACACGTGGTGATGGTCCGATCCTCCTCTCCCGATCCTTAGTCTGTCCTCTGGATAGGAAGAAGGCAAGACAGGTGGCAGCTGGGAGTGCTCTGGAGGGCTCTCAGCTTGCACTGTCCTTATGGCAGGAGGAGGGCAAGATACACGGCGGCTCCAGAGTGCTCCAGAGGGCTCAGCTGCTGGGGGCTGCTATGTCCCTATGCCAAAAGGACAGGGTAAATGAGGAGGGTCTGAGGTAAGCACCCCGAGGGCTACATCCAGCCCCTGGGCCTTAGTTTGCCCATGCCTGTACTAGTAGTTCAACAGGAGGGGAAGATTAAACCACATATTTTACTTCCCCCTTGCACTCTTGTCTTCAACTGGCAGATAAATCTGGTCAATTGTTTTTCTACTTCAGCCCTATCACTACTCTATGACTAGTTCGCTTTTGAGTAAATAGTCTTCATCAGATTGAATAAATGATGATATAAGTAAAGCTCTCTATCAAATGCCTCTTACACAGCCATTGCTTTTCTAGCCTTGGATTGTCCATGGTCATTTTTGACCTTATAATCAGTCTTTGATGTTGTCTCAAATACATTAGGTCAGGACTGAGAAATTTCTGAATGTTTTGGAAATGGGGTCATTTATGAAAAGACTCTCTTGGGAAGCTTGTGAATCTGTTCCACATGGTTACTAAAGATACAACCGTATTTAAAATCCTTCTCTTTTAAAAACTTGTTGAGTTTCAGCTACCCCAAGAAATGTAGATTTGAAAGTCTGAAGTGTCTAACTTATCCAGAAGGCCAAATCAAACAGACAGGTAGAAGGCAAAGAGGAAAGGTTTATTCTCATTGGCCAGAGTGGATGTCAGATAAGGTCCCTTCTACACTGCCATATAATGCAGATTATCAAAGCAGATAATGCACATTATCTGTGTTGAACTCGATCATATGAGTCTGCACTACCATATAATCCAGTTGAAAGCACATCTGGATTTTATACAGCAGTGTAGAAGGGACCCCAAAATACTGACATACAGTACCACAATTGTGAATACAGAGCATTTTGATATCGTTTGGCAGCTATTCAAGAAAACTGTGCCAGCTGCCATTGGTGGAAAACAGTCTGGCTAGAATCCGCATCCTGAGTGGCTCAGGACTCCTTCAGACATCTTCTCTGATTGGCTTTTGGTGGTGTCAGGAAATTCAATAAGCTGTCATTACAGCATTTTAAGTGTCAGTCCATTTAATGGTCCACCTCTGAGAGGGGTGTGATCGAAAGTAATGTGATCTGGCAATATGTAAGGAGTCCTTGATGGGCAGAAAGGTCTAGCTCTAGTGAACATAATAAGGTTAGTCCAATGTATACAAGAGACATTTGGGGAAGATGTCCATCTTAATAGGTGAAATTGGCATGAGGCATGGATGCCGAATCTTTCTCCCAGAAAGCCCCTATTTTATACATGGAAGCAGATAACGCTCTGACGTACATTCATTGAGTAATTTTCCCTGTCTCCCAGAGCATTGTGAGGAGATTATGGAAATTAAAAGCAGGAGTCTTGGGTGTGACCAGACAACATTCGAGGAATAGTTTACACAAAAGGTTAATGTAAGATAAAAGGTGAGACTCATTGGGTCTTGTGGAGCTGCCATTCCCATTTCATATAAATTTTTATATACATTTATATATCGATATCAAACTGGGGATTATCTGAGATACTTGGATTCAGGCTTCAGTGTTTGTTTATTTTTTTGTTTCAGAAAATACACTTAGAGATCTTTTTACACTACAAAATTATAGTGTATCATCCCACTAACTGCAGTGATAACATCCTATGAAATCTTGGGATTTGGAGTTTAAACAGAGACTTTGGAAATTCTAAGTCAGGGATCTCTGGTGCCTCTACAAACCCCAGGATTCCATAGAATGGAGTCATGGTGGTTCGAGTGGAATCATAGTGTCACAGATTGTGGTGTTAATGGGTCCACAGAGACCTGACTAATAATGCAAGTGAAATTTGACCTTTTTTGGCTATTCGGTATGTGAATAAATTGAGGGAGGAGCTAAGGGTTTCATGCATAAAGTTATTATAATTCACTTTTTTGGGATTTTCATAGACATTTTAACTCAAACATTTAAAAACAATTTGATGGAAAATCCAAAAGTTGAGGGGATTGTGGGGAAAAGGTATTTGGGATACATATGGTCTTCAGGCAGCAATTTTCCTATTGATTTCATTGCTGTTCTTTTTGGATTTAGTGGTTTAATCACATTTCAGTCATATTTGATATTACAATCTTAGAAAAGGGAACATTTTTGGAAGTAAACAAATAAAAGGCAATAGCTCAATAGCGAAGACATTTAGTTAGAGTCAGATTTAAGTGTTTTGCAACTTGTCTAGTAGAAATTGACTTCTGTTCCCCTTCTTCCCCAAACAATCTTCCAGGAACTCTCTTCAATGGGTAAAGTATAGTGAGAAGAAGCTTGTTAATAAAGAAGCATGAAGGAGAGTGAATGACAACCAAGAAATTACAAAACATTGAAGATAGAGAAAGCTATGCCATTTCATGCATGGAATAAGAAATAAAAATTTCTTGCAGTGGAGTTTTAAAGGCAAATAACTGAGAATGGGATTGTAGGATTACTGAAAATCTTTAGACAATGTGTTGGATAAAACAGAGTACAGTATTTGGGGAACCAATATACTATATGTGGTTTCACTTATTTAGTTATTCACTTAAAACTTTCTATATAAACTACACTCACCTTTTGGTACCCCCATTGTTCATCCCAAAAGATATAGGGGTCATACTGTACTATCATTTCAAACTGTGGCTTCCAAAGATCCCAAGACAGAATAACCACGAGAAAGTCTTGGGTTTGGGGGAAGGAAGAAGAAGAAAGAAGAAGAAAGCCAAAAGGGGAAGATCACATGATACAAAGATTGATGGAGCTCCATTTATGGAAGGTAATTCCACCCAGTTTTAGGGGAATTCTTCTAGCTCCATGCACTGCAACTCAGACTGTTGTGTGTGGGTCCCTTAAAAAGCATTTTGAATTATCTGGAAGAGGCACCATGGAACAAGAAAGTGAACAAGTCTGCTTCCTCCAGTCCACTATATTGTAATGCACCAATCTAATGAGTCTAAGGATATGGGTGCACACTGCCACTTGAACTACAAACCACAAAATGGCAGATGAAACATAGTTGTTGATTTGTCTATATTCTTGGTTTGGCCAATGTGGTGGAGAAATGAAAATGTGGTGGAGAAATGGGTTATAATGCCCCTCTTCTGCAGCAATGGACTCATATGGATTTTGGAACATAAATGGATTTCCTTGTCAGTCTTCCCCTAATGTTTCAATAGAGAGGCCAAGTGTGTGGAAGCATTATCTATCAAAGGTGATTTTTCTGGTCAAGAGAATTGCAAACTATAGGGTGACTCCATGGTTTCTTTTCTGAATGAGCAACACATCCTATAAGATCTAGAAAGGTATATTTGTTTGGTTATGTCATTGCTGGCATTGCAGAAACTCTCCATAAGGAAATGTACCACATAACTGCTAGAGTTTTGTATGCGTACTGTTACCTCAGAAAAGCAAGCTACAACCTTAATGTCTCCCCCTCAAACAAAAATCTGCTCAGAAAACCTAAACACTATCTGAGTTTATCTGAAAAGAGAAAATGTTTTAAAGGAGCTTATTGTAAGCATTACCTCCCCCTGCACGCCGCCAATCCACCCTCCATTCTGCAAAATATCCTCCTTCCCACCACACAACCTTCCTTGAATTTCTCTTGGCATTTCCAGGCACTGGTGCACCTGTTTTGAGAATTATCTGTGTAATGAAAGACATCTGGGTAAAGGACAAAAGAAGTGTGTTGGGAATTGAAATAAAGTGAATAGGGATGGTAGTTAGGGATGACTGGGATGGCAACTGCTGTGAGCTATCCTAACAACTGGGAGGAAGTAAGTGTATGGAACAAGGAATCCATTATACAGGAATTCAAATAAAAGTGTATGGATTTAGTGTTTTATGCAAGCAACAGGGCACGAAATTTGAATCTACAATTATGTCAAACATTTGTAATTATCCATATTTATTTCCCATTCTGTTGTTAATTATTTTGGGCAACCTAGAAAATCTGTCAGATAAATGATAGCTGACATATGCATTTCTGTGTGTCATTGGATGTCCCAGTTTTTGGCCACTGGAAGCTTCAGGGCTCATGTCTGATTTCCTGCTCATTTCAACTGTAACACTGCTTTCAAAATTCTGCACTAAATATCACATCTGAAGTCTTTTCCTGCACCTATAGATATAGCTAATTAATTATAGAATGGGGGGAACAGCTGGAAGCAGATGGTGTGGCCACTGCCAGCACCCAAGTTTATAACAGACATAGTGAGAAGTCTGAGGCCCATGATGATTTGAATCTTGCCCAGGGGAATGTTTTGTTTTACAATTTTAAACCTGAAGCTCTTTAAAAAAACAATCTGCCACATATCACTTCAATATGCCTAAAAGGGCAATAATATCACAAACACAACCATAATATAAATTACATAGTGGACTACAGGCCCAAAAATATCCTTAATAAATAGGCAGACTACCATAATGCCTTGTCCATATATACAATGCTAACTGTGACTTCTGGGGCAGTATGTGTGAATGTGGCGATGTTGACCTATCAATCTGCTCAAGGCATTAAAATTTAAACCAAAGTTTAAAACACTTATTTAATATAGGGTTCAGAATGTTTTGAAGTTTAGATAAAAGACTTTATTGTATGAAGCTGAATTGTCACCTTTGCTGATGGTTCCTATTGCAGAATGCCCTGTGCATTCTGCTGCTAGTGCAGTGGTTCTCAACCTGTGGGTCTCCAGGTGTTTTGGCTTACAACTTCCAGAAATCCCAGCCAGTTTACCAGCTGTTAGGATTTCTGGGAGTTGAAGGCCAAAACATCAGGAGATCCACAGGCTGAGAACCACTGTGCTAATGTGTCTCTTCCCTGTGATGATCCTCTCTGTTGATGGTAAAACCCCTGAATAGTTTGTAATTTCACAAAATTCTTGTTACCTGCATTGGTGCAATGGGTCTGTTTAGCTTATGTGTTGGAATGCATGAAATCAGGGGGCAGGTGTGATGACTCATGGGCCATGTAGTCCCGTTCCTAGTGCTGTTGTGACGGATGAAGAGGAAAACTTGGGTTTTCCACCTTTTCAGCCAGAAAGGGAACTTTCCCAGCCAGAATTGGAGCCCTTGCACCTGCAGGAGGTTTGTCCTCCAGAAATCTGCCAAACAAGCCCTGAGTCAAAATCTCCCCCATTTTCTCGCCGTAATTATTATCAGCAACAAAAAGGAGTTCAGCAGGCTAATCGCAGAAGCCTGAGAATCGCAGCAAAGCATTCAGATGATTAAGCCTGCTCCCATGAGAAATTTTAGGGAGTCATACATCTGGGCACAGAGATTGACTTTCGTTTCTGATTCCCCAGAGAAGTGTTCTTTGGTGGGAAAACGAGAACCTATTTAGGTTCCTTGCCCTTTAGGAATCTTGCGGAGTCAATTCGTCAGCTACTGGAGTAGTGTGTGTGGACAGCGCTAATCCCGCTTCCAAGCCTCGTTCCTGTTTTCAAGCCTCGTTCCTGTTTCCAAGCCTCCGCTCCCAGCCTTGTTTACTCCCCGGATCTTGCCTTGCTTCCCGGACCTTGCCAAGTAATTACCACGGATCTTGTTCTTGCTCCTCGTTCCTTGTTGCCTTGTTTCAAGCCTTGTGTTCCAAGAATCAAGTTACTTCCTAGCCTTGCTCAAGTTTCATGGACTAAAGGACCTTGTCATCTCCCCTCACTTTGCCTGGCAAAGTGAGTGTTTCGGTTATTGGATTACAACTTTGGACCTTAATATTTCATACTGGACATTGTTTCTTTGGACTAATTTTGACCTTCCCTGAAAGGTCTACTTCTGAACTATTTCTTACACTTGCTTTTATTAACTTTATATATTCCCTTAATAAAGATATTAGATAGATTCTGGCCTCTGTGTATGGTTATTGGTGCTCTGCAGCCTGGGTCGTGACAGTTTGACTCCGCCACCCTAAGCACCAATTAACCTAGGCCAGAATGTCTACCGGAGCCGGACCGGGGGCCCAGCCCCTCAGCTACACCATCGACAAGGACGAAGTGGACCGTATCCGTGATAAGCTCAACGCGCAGGATGGTGAAATAAGGGGTTTGAAGGAGCGCGGAATCCGTCTCCCGGCCATGGCGTTGCCAACCAAGTTTTCTGGAGAACCTTCTAAGGTTCATGTTTTCCGTCGCCAATGCCAGGCTTATCTAGAGGCCCGTGCTGCCGAGTTTCCCCAAGAAGACATCAAGGTGGCGTGGATTTACAGTCTCCTAGACGGGCCAGCGGCCAACTGGGCGACGGCACTGTTCGACCAAGTTTCCCCACATCTAAGATCAGCGCAACACTTCTTGGACCACCTTAAGGCGACCTGGGGGATCGAGGACAATTTGGAGGCAGCCGGCCACAAACTCCGGCGCCTCTCCCAAGGGGACAGACCCTTGTCCCAGTACATAGCCGAGTTCCGAGTGCTGGCCCATAACACCGGATGGAACGATGTAGCCCTTAGAGGACAATTTCGGGAGGGTCTCAACATCGAGATGCTGGAGGAAATCTCCAAGGTGGATCCTCCACAGTCTCTTGAAGCACTCATTGATCAATGTTTACAAGCTGAAGTCATGCTTGCCAACAGAAGGCAATGGATCCGAGGCCAGAGCGGTAGGACCGGAGCGAAACCTCCCGCTCCCACCGGCGTCCAGCCGCGTCCAGTGTGGAGACCCCCGCCACCAGCCCCATACCCCAGAGGAAGCGAGGAGGTGCCGATGCAGTTGGGCAATGTGCGTCCCAGATTAGATGCCGCCAACGCCTAAATCTCTGTTGGTACTGCGGAAACGGGGGCCACTTTGCCAGAGAGTGTCCAGCCAAAGGGAAGCCCGCCGCTTGTCTGGCGGCGGCGTCCTCCACGGAGACGAAGACGTCTGAGGCGGCTGGCGCACAGCCGGCGGGGGAAGCCAGCGACCGGGCGTAGAGAGGCTCGCCAACCCGGTCAAAAACCCCACTCAAGAGCCACCAACCGGGGTCCTTATTCTCCTAGTGGTCACCTTGTGGTCAGTGAAAAAAGGACCCGTCATGGTCCATGCCATGATAGACTCAGGAGCCACAAACAATTTCATTGATAGAGAGTATGCCGACTCTCTGGGATTACAATATCATGACTTCAAGAACGCCCGTGTGGTGCAAGCCATCGATGGCCGCCCCCTCAAGACAGGTCCAGTAAGCCAGTGGTCGGAACCCACCAGAATGTGGATAAGGGAACACATGGAAGAGATTTCCTTCTTTGTTACCGAGGTTCCCCATTTCCCTGTGATTTTGGGTATTCCATGGCTGACACTCCACGACCCAAACATCTCCTGGTCCAACAGAGAACTGCAGTTTGCTTCAAAATATTGCCAAAACCATTGGCTTGTAGCCAAGGTCTGTCATGCCACAGACGCTGAACCCATCATCACCTTGCCCAGGAAGTACTCGGAATATTGGGATGTATTCAATGAAAAGGAAGCCGAGAGACTACCCCCACATAGACCTTATGACTGTGCCATTGACTTGGTGGAGGGGGCCCCGATCCCGCGAGGACACCTCTACTCCCTGACTGAACCAGAGCAAGAAGCTCTCAGGGAGTTCTTAGAGACAAACCTCCGCAAGGGGTTTATCAGACCCTCTCAATCCCCAGCCGCTTCCCCAGTGATGTTTGTAAAAAAGAAGTCAGGGGACCTACGCTTGGTGGTGGACTATAGAGCATTGAACAATATCACTAAGCGAAACCGGTATCCCCTGCCTTTGATCTCGGACCTCTTAGACCGGCTTCGAGGGGCTAAGGTTTACACCAAACTGGATCTTCGAGGAGCTTATAATCTAGTTCGCATCAGGGAAGGGGACGAGTGGAAGACTGCCTTCCAGACTAAATTCGGTTTATTCGAAACCCTGGTCATGAATTTCGGTTTATGTGGAGCTCCCACAACGTTTCAACATTTTGTCAACGATATCTTTCAGGATTATCTAGACCGGTTCTTGATTATCTACCTGGACGATTTTTTGGTGTTTTCTAGATCACAATCAGAACATGAGAACCACGTTAGAATGGTGTTACAACGATTGCGGGATCATGGACTTTATGCCAAGCTGGAAAAATGCGCTTTTGATCTACAAGAGGTAGATTTCCTGGGATATCGTGTCTCTCCACTAGGGCTCACCATGGACCCGGCAAAGGTTGCAGCAGTATTGGAATGGCAGGCGCCAACCAACAAGAAAGAGGTGCAACGCTTCTTGGGGTTTGCGAACTACTACCGCAAGTTCATTCCAGACTTTGCCCGCTGGTCTGATCCAATCACCAGCTGCATCCGAGGGAAACAGCCTTTCCGCTGGACAGAGCAAGCTGAGAAAGGATTCCAACAACTAAAAAAATTATTCACGTCACAGCCAATCCTTCAGCACCCAGATCCTGAAACCCCTTTTGTCGTACAGGCAGACGCCTCCGATGTGGCAATTGGAGCGGTACTCTTGCAACCAGTGGGAGAACATCTTCACCCTTGTGCCTTTTACTCTCGTCAGCTGACCGCCCCAGAGAGAAACTACACTATTTGGGAAAAGGAACTTTTGGCCATAAAGGCAGCCTTTGAAACTTGGAGACATTGGTTAGAAGGGGCCAAATTTCCCATTGAGGTCCACACTGATCATCGGAATCTAGAACATCTAAGAACTGCCCGCAAGCTAAATCAGAGACAACAACGCTGGGCTTTATTCTTTGAGCGTTTTGACTTCCAAATTCATTATGTAACCCCAGCCCAGACCAAGCAGGCAGATGCTCTGTCACGAAAACCGGAATATGCTGCAGGGCGCAAAGAGACCTTTGAGTCCCAATTGCTGCAGCCCGAGAACTTTGCCACGCTCACAGTGGGAAACACCAAATCCACTCCAATTGAATCTACCCCCTCTACTCCAGGGCCCCTTTGTGCTCAGGAAATCAGGGCCAGTCAACAAGCAGATGCCTGGGCTCAGGACCAACTTCGCCAAGGACTACATTTTCCCTTCTCGCTTAAGGATGGTTTACTTTGCTATAGAAATCATGTCTACATCCCCCCGGGGCCGGGCAGGGAAAAGGCACTTCGTCTGTGTCACGACTGCAAGCCAGCAGGGCATTTCGGACTATTTAAAACCATGCATTTGATCCTAAGAGATTTCTGGTGGCCCAAGATCCGCAAGGATGTGGAAAAATATGTCAATTCCTGCCCAGTATGCCAGCGCTCCAAGACAAGACGGGAGAAGCCCTCAGGGCTTCTGCATCCCCTTCCTACTCCATCTCGCCCATGGGAAATAATCTCGGCGGATTTTATCACTGACCTACCACCTTCCTGTGGATTCACCACGATCCTAGTGGTGGTGGACCTTTTTACCAAGCTCGCCCATTTCATTCCCTGCGATGGCCTTCCCACGGCCAAAGAGACTGCAGATTTATTCCTTCAGCATGTTTTCAGATTGCATGGTTTGCCCAAAAGTTTGGTCACAGACCGTGGGTCTCAATTCACCTCTCGTTTCTGGAAAGCACTACAAAAACTATTGGGCATAGACTCTCGTTTATCTTCGGCTCACCATCCCCAAACGGATGGGCAAACTGAGCGCACCAATGCCACTCTGGAACAATACCTTCGCTGTTATGTAAATTACCAGCAGGACAATTGGGCTTCCCTATTACCGCTGTCGGAGTTTGCCTATAACAATGGTGTCCAGGCTTCAACTAAAGAAACCCCGTTCTTTGCAAACTACGGCTTCCATCCACGTTTCTTTCCTTCTATTGTTGAAACCTCAGAAGTTCCCGCAGCAGAAGACTGGCTGCGGGAACTCACAGCGGTGCAACAACTTTTGCTCCAACAACTAGACCAAGCCAAGGAGGACTATAAATGCCACGCTGACAAACATCGCCAGCCGGGCCCCGAAATCAAGGTAGGAGACCGGGTTCTTCTGTCCACTCGCTTTTTGCCCTCCCATCGCCCTTGCCGGAAGTTAGATGCCCGCTACATTGGTCCCTATCCGGTGGTGGCGCAACTTAACCCCGTGACTTTCAAACTCCAACTCCCGCGCTCTATGCGCATTCATCCAGTGTTCCATCGCTCCCTGCTCCTTCCGGCGGATGGTGTGCGCCCTGATGCAGACCGGCCGGCCCCCCCTCCTGTTTTGGTGGATGGGGAGGAGGAGTTCGAGGTTCAGGACATTTTGGATTCTCGCTTTCACCGCCGCCGCCTGCAATATCTCATTGACTGGGTGGGTTTTGGCCCCGAGGAACGCTCATGGGAAGACGCTTCCACAGTCCATGCCCCCGATTTAACCCGCCGCTTCCATCAGACCTACCCCACCAAGCCGCGGCCTCGCGCCTCGGGGAGAGAGCCCTATTTTGAGAGGGGGCTTGAGGAGGGGGATAGTGTGATGACTCATGGGCCATGTAGTCCCGTTCCTAGTGCTGTTGTGACGGATGAAGAGGAAAACTTGGGTTTTCCACCTTTTCAGCCAGAAAGGGAACTTTCCCAGCCAGAATTGGAGCCCTTGCACCTGCAGGAGGTTTGTCCTCCAGAAATCTGCCAAACAAGCCCTGAGTCAAAATCTCCCCCATTTTCTCGCCGTAATTATTATCAGCAACAAAAAGGAGTTCAGCAGGCTAATCGCAGAAGCCTGAGAATCGCAGCAAAGCATTCAGATGATTAAGCCTGCTCCCATGAGAAATTTTAGGGAGTCATACATCTGGGCACAGAGATTGACTTTCGTTTCTGATTCCCCAGAGAAGTGTTCTTTGGTGGGAAAACGAGAACCTATTTAGGTTCCTTGCCCTTTAGGAATCTTGCGGAGTCAATTCGTCAGCTACTGGAGTAGTGTGTGTGGACAGCGCTAATCCCGCTTCCAAGCCTCGTTCCTGTTTTCAAGCCTCGTTCCTGTTTCCAAGCCTCCGCTCCCAGCCTTGTTTACTCCCCGGATCTTGCCTTGCTTCCCGGACCTTGCCAAGTAATTACCACGGATCTTGTTCTTGCTCCTCGTTCCTTGTTGCCTTGTTTCAAGCCTTGTGTTCCAAGAATCAAGTTACTTCCTAGCCTTGCTCAAGTTTCATGGACTAAAGGACCTTGTCATCTCCCCTCACTTTGCCTGGCAAAGTGAGTGTTTCGGTTATTGGATTACAACTTTGGACCTTAATATTTCATACTGGACATTGTTTCTTTGGACTAATTTTGACCTTCCCTGAAAGGTCTACTTCTGAACTATTTCTTACACTTGCTTTTATTAACTTTATATATTCCCTTAATAAAGATATTAGATAGATTCTGGCCTCTGTGTATGGTTATTGGTGCTCTGCAGCCTGGGTCGTGACAGCAGGATTCTTCTCTAATTCCCCTCAGCATTTAAAAACTGTTCATTTTAGGTTTATTTTATATTTATAAATTATATTTGCCTTTTTGTTTTTCAAAAATTGCAAAATTGCTCTAAATTAAAATTAAAAATAAATTTTTTGAAGGTGTTCAACCTGGTATTTAATGCATCTGCTATCAATGATAGTGGGGGCACTTCCAGACAGCACCAAAAACGTGGGATAAATATGTGGGATAAGCAAACCTGGGATCTTAGAGCAGGTCCCCTCACAGACCTGCTCATCCCGGGGTTCCTCCCCCCTCCCACCAGCCTCATGGCCCTTCTGTGTCTCAGGATAAAATGGAGGTAGACAGGGGACATCTGCCAAAAGTTTTTTTTTAAAAAAAATGTGCTGATACTTATATGCGCACATGCAAATATCCTAATACAAATATGGAGAGATTACTATGATTTTCAGATGATGTGATTCTAATACTTAATGTAATTGTTTTTAAATACTTCAATTGTTTAATATGCATCAATTTTAGAAATTTTAATTGATATTAAGTCATTGTTTGTATGTTTTCAAGACATCTAATGGTTGTCATATGTAAGCCACCTTGAGTACTCTTTGGTGTGGAGAAAGGTAGGGTAGAAATAAGGTAAATAAATAAATAATTACTATGTGTGCATACAAGCATCAGCGCATATCAGCAGGATTTTTTTTTAAAAAAAAATGCTTCTGGATTTCCCTCTTTCCCCAATTGCTTATTTACAATCTCTTTAATATTATAAAGTTCAAAATAAATACTTTCAGAAGCCTCTGATGGCTCTCTGCTTCTCCACTTTTGAAACCAGCTGGAAATCAGCATGGACAGGAAGCGGTCTCCACTGGGGGTAAAGAGAAAAATCCCAGACTTTACATGACTGCAGGGCCACATAGTCATGAGAAAATCTGCTTCTTTTTTGCCTGGAACCAGGATAATGGAGGACCTTTTTGAATCTGTTTTCCCTCTGTTGCTGCAATTGAGCACACATTTAGCACAAACATCATCTGGCCATCCTCCCTTTTGACCCGTTCTCTCCCAAGTTATAGGTACTGTGTGGAAGCATCCTGTGACTGCATTGGCATAGTGAGTTTGTGTGACAAAGTTCTAAAATTTGACTCAATTCACATTCATACCGATAGAAACCATAAGCTGATGCTACTTACACATACACAAGCCCTGAGTAGCTATATAGGACCAGAAAAATTATATAGATTTTACAAATGCAAATGGATTTGGGACAAGCTAATCTGAAACCAAATATTTTACAGAGGAGAAGGGGTGCAGGAGAGGAAAAGAAACAGAGAGAAAAAGAAAGAAGATCAGGTTTAATGATACAACTGTATGTTGATAAAACTATTTTATGGATATAGGAGGGAATATTGTCAGCCCGGATCTCTGCACTGGATAGCAAATGTATCTTTGTTGTTATATGTAATTGCTGATTAAAGTTGGGCTAATATCTGTAGATATTTTCCATGGGTATTTCCAAAATAAATAACTGTTTACAACTAATCTTGTCTTATCTATGTGTGTGCATTTATTCAAGAGCCCCACGACAATATTTAACTGCTGATTACCACTCCTTGTGTTCCCTTTTGTGTGTGCGTGCAAGCACACAAGCCAAGCTGTAGAAAGGTTAATAAAGACAATGAATTTTAAGTGAATACAGGAGAAAGCAAATATTGAACTCATATAAATGAGTATGGAGACAAGAGATTTGATCTTAAGAAGGGCTGTTTGGAGAATACTACTAATATGGCTGGTTTTCCCAATCAAATTCATCTGGCATCCTCATGATTACATATCAACTGAGATTTGATTCATGATCATTGTTGCTTTAGGAAAGAGACAGACCCAAATTCTGCAGCTAAACAAGGACTCGCAATGTCAGGAGGAGCAAATAATCAGGTGCAGGCAGCTATGGTCCAGGAAGCTTTATAACAAGAAAACAAGTAATCATTTTAAAGAGAGACCTTTCACACTAAACAGTTACAGAAATTTGGTCCCACTTTAACTGTTTTGTCTGCATTCTATGGAATCTTGAAATCTGTAATTTTGCAAAGTATTTAGACCTCTCTTCCAGAAAGCTCAATCACCTCACCAAATTATGTATTCCAGGATTTCACAGGATGCAGAAACAGCAGTGAAACAGAGTGAAATTAAAGTGTTCCAGTTGTGTATAGCCTGAAGATATAGTTTGGTGAGGCACCATCACTCTTTGGCAGAAAAGGACAGAGACCCAGTAAAGCTAAAGCTCACATGATTCCATCATGTGGAGCCAAGCACTGTAGAATCTGCATTATTTGCATTATTACCTTTAAATATTTGTTTTTCCCTGAAAGACAAAGAGAATATATCCTTTTACTTTTAACATCTCTGTATGTAGACACTGAAAGAGTGACATGAAGATCTTCCAAAAGAGTATAAAGCTTCGTTAATTATTCCTGGAATGTTTTTGGGATTATGTAATTTGAAATAACAACATATATAATATAATATAGTATAATATAATATAATATAATATAATATAATATAATATAATATAATATAATATAATTAATATAGGATTATTGTGAGAGATTAGATACCATCCAACCTCAAATTGACAGATGTAATCCACCCTGTCTTTTAGTAAATCACTGGCCAATAAGTAGAATCAAATCTAACCAAGATGATTAACATGATCACTCCTAAATGTCCTTTCTGATTCATTACTAACCAGGCTCCCTGGTATACAGAGATTCTCAGGGAAATGAAAAGGAAGGATGAGTGCAGATGGCAGAAAACACGTCTTTTATGTGACAAGACATGATATAAAAGACAAATTTGCTCCTATAAGTTGGCAATATGCTCAGCAAAGAAAGCTTTCTTCACTGCACGTATTTTGTCTGTGGATTCACATCCAGCTGAGCTGTTCAGAGTGTTGAGAGGTTTAACTCAGTCATCCTCCCCTCCAAATCCATTGCTAGAACCTTCAGTAGCTTACTGTGATGTCTTTAATAACCATTTTGCACATTAATGACCTCATTACATTGTGCTTTTTTTTTTAGCATCCTAGGATGCTTCCCCATACTGCCTATCACACAATGTTGCTGGACTTCCGGTGGAGACACCATCAACAGCTGGTGTGGAAATGTTGTATGACTCTTCCCTGGCAACACAGGAGGCCTTCCATGTTGATCTGACTGGCTTTGGTGATGTATCCTATGTGTGATGGGGTAAGTGTCTTTGCGAGGGAACAGTATGCTGATTGACAGATTTGCCCTGTTGCCCCTCAGTTTGCTGGCGAAGTGGCAAGTTTTTGCAGTTTAATAAAATTTTTCATATTTTTTATGATAGAACCAATTAGGAAATGATATTTATAACCCAAAACCATTTGTGTTAGCAGTACATCTCTCAGGGAAGGGAATATTCCACCCTGTTTAAAAGAAGCACTTAGACACTCCCGAAAAAGTCCTCCCTGGATCTCCTAAACCCTGATAACTACAGACCAGTGACTAATCTTCCTTTTTTGAACAAGGCGATTGAAACAGAAGCTGCCCTCCAACTCCAGATAGTCTTGGGGTGCTTCCGGACACCAGGAAAATGTATGCAAAAATGGGTTGAAGTAACAAATTTTCACCTGCATTGGAATCCCCACAGCCCACTTCAAACCCTGGATTTTCCCTGGATACCCTATTAGAGCAGAGCCTTTCAGGAAGGTCTGAATCCAATGGGGTATCTAATTAATTCAGAACAAAGCAGGTAAACCCTGTTTTGTTCTGAATTAATTCACTTTTAACTTAGGCAGCATTTGGACACCTCAGGTAAAAGCGCAACAGGCCCCTAATTTTTGGGCCTGACTGGAAGGGCCCTTGGATGACACATACTTCCTTGACCCATTTCAAACTGGCTTCAGAGTAGGATATGGAGTTGAGACTGCTATGGTCATTTTATTCGATGATCTCCATCTTAACTATTTCAGGGGGAGTGTATGCCTGTTGGTGCTTTTAGACCTCTCCGTGGCTTTCAATACCATTGATCAAGGTATCCTTCTGAAATGCCTAGAGGGTTTGCAGATCAGAGGCAATGTGTTGCAGTGGTTCAGGTTGTACCTATGATTTTTAGCTTTGACTATGTTTTAATGGATTTAACTGTGAATTTTGAAACTGTTATGTTTAATTCTGTTTTAAAGTTTGCATATTTGTATATTTTATATTATGTGGTCATACCTTTAATTGTAAGTCGCTCTGAGTGTCCTTTGGGAGAGATAAAGCAGGGTATAGACAATAATAATAATAATAATAATAATAATAATAATAATAATAATACCACCTTTCAGGCAGGTTCCAGATGGTGGTGTTTGGGGGTAGATGCTCCTCAAAAGAGAAGCCGTTATGTGGCATCCCACAAGGGGTCATTCTATCCCCAGTGCTTTTTAACACTGCTAGGAGAGGTGCGGTGCTATCAGCATGTTGATGACAATCAAATATATTTCTCCTTCACAAACAGCTTTAGAAGACAGTATTCAATCTCAAACTATATTTGCCTCAGGTCCCCATTTTAATGGTTGAGTTTATAATTATTTAAATAATTGTATATTTCTTAAAACCAAACCATTCTAGATAACCATGTACTACTACCTGCCATGCCTTATAAAATGAATTATATTGGCTATTGTCTGAAAAATGCCAAATTTTCTTCCCTGCCTTCTATCCCCATCCCCATGCACATAGAGCCTTTGTAAAGTATGTATTATGTATCTTTTATATCTAAATAACAAATCAAATCTGATTTAAGGGACTACAAAGTTTCTGCATGCAATGCTTTAGCTTGAGAAGAGTTTGTATTTTGAAGTTCTAAGTCATTGAACAGAGATGTATATAATGGATGTACCCTCTTAACCTTCTCTCTAGTGTCACTAATGCTTTACTATAAAATCTCCTCTCCTAGTGCCTCTGAAGTTATAATCTCCTCTATATCTAGTAAACTGTAGTGATCATAAAACCAAGAGATTCATACTGAACTGCCTTAATTTATCTGTACTGGTTTTTCACTGGCATGAAGGAAAGGTGAATGCTGAAGTCAGGCAGCTGAATTCCTCAAACATGCTTGAGAGAAAAAAAATGAAGATGGATAGTCACATCACATTCCAGATTGTCCCCTTATCTTATTTGCAGGATAATATTATTATTTTCCTTTTCCACCACAAGCAAAGTAGCTAACATGCCCCTGACTTTGGTAGCATTTTTATGGATTTCTCTCTCT